>NC_056726.1:785233764-785241264 GCF_019279795.1 Protopterus annectens | reverse complement strand
TTCCATATTATATTGTTATAACCTTATCATTTCAGTCAGACTTACTCTGGTTTCCTGTAGAAGTTTTACACAAGGCCACTACTTTCAAATCTTTCTCCTGGGTAATCGATTTGTTACTTACTTCAGGGAGATTACCACTTAATGAAGTCATGCTCTCTAATTTATAACGTTCTGTGCATATTTACTTACTTACTCATTTATTTGTGGTTGTTTGTTTGCTTGTTAACAGGGAAATCCAACTCTGAAGATACCATTTATATTGGGGAACTAGTAAAAAAAAAACTCCCCTACAAACTGATTGCTACATTAACTCTGATTCTACATATGGCATGGGTAATACTAATGCATGAGAAAAGTGGGTGAAAAAAATGGATGTAAAGGAACATTAAAGCATCTTGTACAATCTTACAAAGGCACATAAAGAAAAAATGGAAGAAAAACTTCACTAGTACTACACTCTTGCTATAACTGTTACGATGCCGTCTAATGTAAGCAGCAACACACTAAGCATGTATTTTTCTTTTCTGTTTTTTTTTAACTCCCTGCAGCTGACCATCAGCTGAACTCCAGGTACTTCCCCATTCTCTGAGTATACTTGTCCTGCCTATTACCCTCCTCCAGGCTAATCCCTACCCATATCTGGGGCTGGTGAGAAGGTTGGGGATCTTGGGGCAGCATTGTACTGCAACTTTGGGGGGGGGGGTTCTTTATACAGTCTGTTTTCCAGACCTTGCAAACACTTGTGCAGTCACATGTAATGGAGCATGCTGGAGTATCTCCACACCACAGCTAAGATCATAATGCCTCTGCCTTCCCATGACAATAGTCCTCCTATGTTCCCAGCCTCTACTGGTGATGTGGATTGGGGACACATCTGAGTGCATACTTCCCCTCAAGGGTAGGTACTCCCATCCTCCCACACCAGTGCCTCAGACACCCAAGTTGCTAATCAAACCTGCATGACCTGGGCCATAGGCAGGGCATCCTTTTATGCAATGGCACTGGCTGGTGCACCAATCATGTATTCAGTATTCAGCAAACCATTATAATAAAAAGTAATGTGTGTACAATTAGGCAGGGAAGTGTGAAGGTAGAAATGAAGAAAGTGAGATGGAGGGATAACCAGATGACAAGAGAATGAAGTAATGGTTTAATGAAGTAAAGGAACAGGAGATGGAAAGGTATAAGAGATGGAAGCAGACAAAAGGAGGAAAGAGGATTACCGATGAATTATAGATGAAAAGGGAGTTTGGAGGAGTAGAAACAAAACAACAGTGCAGACTAGAGGCTGTGACAGGAGTTAACTAAGTGCTGTGTGTGGTTATAAAGCAATAATGGAGAGAGGTTACAACATTCACAGAAGTGCAGTGAGGTGAGATGGTAAGTCTTCTAATAGTATTTAAAAGCAGAGACTGAAGAATGTTGCTTAAATTATGAAGGAAGCCTATTTGCTTCATACCATTTAATTCAAGAATGCAGAATCACAATGATAATTACTACATGCAAAAGCCAAAAGTATACCTGCAATGGTGAGTGTCAGAGTATATGCGAGGCTCTACTAAAAAAGTCCTCCAACAGCTAAAGGGCACTTTGAAGAAAAAATTTAATTTGTGAGCAAATATCAGCTGAACTACTGTAAATGAGTTCCATACTTCCATTCAACTATGAATTAAAGTTAAGTGAATACTTAACGTTTGTTTATTATAGTGCTTAAACTTACAAAACTTAAAACAAAATGCTGTTTAAAATAAATGGAAAAACTGCCCTCACAGAATAATGTACAACTGAGAAAACAACTGGACTTAGGGCAAGCCAAGCAGTTCAGGATGGACCAAACCAGCAGTACATTATAGACTTAAAACTACTTTCATGTTCTCTTGGTTTGTATAGCCAAAGTGCACCACTAAATGTCAGGATCACCCACAATCTGGAGAGTGCCATGTGCAATGGAAAGTTGTGAAGAAGGAGCACATAGTATGAAGGCAACATTATCCCCAGGCTGGCTACACATCCTGTTGTTGATCCAGAAGATATGTTTCATCTCAATGAAGCAGAAGGATCATAATGACAACATTTCATGTCACTTTCGGAACTCTTCTAACGGGAAACCCAACAATACTCATGCAAAATAAGGTCACCATGAAGAAGACACTCCTCCATTTATGTTCAGGTCATCTCACTAGGGACCTCAATTATATCATCTCACACAAGCCAAAATGGGAATAACCCATACATTGGCATGGACAATATAATCAAAAACACTGCTACGGACCGATCACAGTGAAATAAGAGAGATCTTCTGCAGTTTTAATTCTGCCTTAGCACGGACGCAGGTGAGATAGTTGTTTTAGTTAAATTTAGATGCAAGTGTATGTTAAATGTTTGCACTGCATTCCTTTACATTCTCTGTCAGCTTGATATGGCAAGAATTACTGAAGCTGTCTACACTCTGACTGCTGGTTTCCCTCTAAACAGGTAGCCAATCATCAGTCAGAATGTACATATGAGAGGGAGCAGGACTTTTAGAAGACTGGCAGGTTTGTGTATCCTAGGCAGGGTACATCCCAAATAACCAAAGGTTTCTGCAGCATACAGAGCAATGAACAACCACAGGACTGCTGGCAGTCGGCTGACCTAAGACTATTTTAAGGATTCATAGGGGAACATGTCAGAACAGTGCTGCCTTAAAAGGAAAGGTAGCCGTGGCTACTACTGTACGATGCTGTCCTTTCTGAACAGTATAACACTGACTAAGGATAGTAGAAACTCTGATGCTGTCTGATACTGATGGGCACAGAGAATTTAAAATGCTGACCTAGTTAAGAACACTATTAATGACCTTATCGGAAAAAGCAGCAGAAGTAGTATAGGAGAGGTTATTGTCATTTGTTTGTACAAGATTGTTCACATCACAGTTGCTCAGGTATTACACCTGCTGAAGGTGGTATTTTCTATTGTCCAGTTGCCTGTTCCATTCTGGAGCAGCTTGTTCATGCTCAGAATAGTACAACTATTGTAAAGGTCTCTGAGCTCACAGCATCACAGATAAAAAGTAAGACGGTTTTGTTAGTTGTGTTTCAGATTGATTCTTATTTCTCCAAACTGCACCAACCTTGGAGTGAGAATAATAAAGTAATAGGATGTGTCCCCACAGATGATAAAGGAAGCCATCCCACACACAATGCTTTTTGCATGTAATATTCTGGGCCATTTGTTAGATTACTAAGATTACTGTACAGCTATTAGTGTACATGTTAGGATTTATTTACTCTTGTCAGATTTGAGCAGATTTAACTGAACTGTCACGTTTCAAGGACTGTAGACTCAAAGACTCACAGTATGTAAATAGAATAAAGCATGTTCAGGTCTGTGCCATGACCCCCTAACTGGTAGGTAGTGGACGTAGGAACACAGTATTAGTAATTGGTAGTAAAGGGAGTAAAATCAAGTATAAGGAGAATTTGTATCTTGAGACCCTATCTTGAAGGGCAATAAGCGATGTATTCTACCACGGGTAGGAACTGAAGGAGAGAACTCATACAGCAGTAATATCACATTAGCTACCTTTTTAATAATTGGCTTAGTTTCTGGTGTCATTCTGAGGGGGGGGGGATATCTGTCAGCATATAAAGAGATGGTCAACAGACCATGCTGCTTTGCCAGGGATGGTCTGCACCTTTCGCCTCTAGGCTTTGAAATATTGGCTAAAACATTTTCCTCTCCGATAGTGTCTTTTTTAGGCAATGCCAAATTGAAAGTACTTCTAACATAGCAAATAAAAAACAAGAAAATCTAAAGGTGTAACTTCTCAATGTTATGAGTCTAAAAAAGAAACTCTACTCCCTACAAACTCTCCTAACCTGCAGAATGCTGATGTCTCTGCAGTCACTTAGACACAGTTTAAAGCCATGGAGAGCACACCAGCAATGCAAGGGTATAATGCCCCCCACATGTTTAGACCAGCTACTACACAGGCAGGAACTAAAGGTAAGAGTGTCTCGATTTACATCAAAAATAGATATACCTTAAGGCTGGTCAAACAGGACAATGCACTCGAACTTCTCCACATTCAAATCACCACAATCAAAATCCCATACCACTTTCCTGCAAACTGTAGGTCCTCCTTTGTGAACCAGGAAACACATAAGATGTATTTACACTTATTGGAAAGACTCGCCATCAAACCCAATACTATATTCATGGGCAACTTTAATTACTCCACTGTGATGTGGGAGTCCTATACAACCCAAATAGACAGGCACACAGATTGCTGGATTTTGTAAATACAAATTTCACAGACCAGATTGTCAATACAGTGACCAGGGGTGCAAACATAATGAATCTGGTCATCACTAATAATGAAGAGTGATGCACACCCCTAGTGTAATATCATCTCTGGTAAGGTCAGACCATAAAGTGATCTCCTTTGTAGTAAAAATAAAACCTGGAACCCCAGCTAAACCTGGAACATTCAGTAACTACTCTAAGGTTAACTTCCTGTTATTAAGTGATAACCTGACAATATTTCCAGCTCCCATGAACCCTGAGAACCCTGCTGCCTATGTGAACGTGTTCACAGAAAAATATGTTAATAACTGTAGAGTCAACTGTACCCACCAGGAAGAAGTACAGAAGTAACTAAAAAAAATCCTGATAGAATCACATTCATAGCCTGTATAACAGAAGGAAGAAAATCATAGAAAAAATTAGGAGGTGGATCACCCAGCAAGATAAAAGCACTCACAAACTAAACAAACAACTCAGAGGGCAACTAAAGTCTACTAAAGTCAAATTTGAGGCATATTTGGCCTCCCAAGCCAAGGACAACCACAAGACATTCTCTAGCTATGTTAACAACCCTAAAGACAATACACAATTGTGTGCAGAGCTCATTGTTAATGCAGCCACCTATACTGGGCCGGAAGATATAGCAAACCTACTGGCTGACAAATTCAGCTCCAAATTTACCCCTCTCAACCTCCCCTCAAGAAATACCATTAAATATAACTCCTCCTACTACTATCACTAGGGAACAGGGCCTTAATGCTCTCCCTAAGGCCAAGGACACTATATCAATGGGCCCAAACAATACAGCAGGATGCCTTCTAAATAACATGAAACATGACCTATTAGGCTCTCTGGAATTGCTATTTAACTGTAGTGTCCAAACGGTGTTTGTGCCTTACAAATGGAGAGCAGCAACAGTCACCCCTCTGCACAAAGGTGGGTCATCTACAGATCCTGGAAATTACAGACCCATAAGTCTCACTAGCCTCATATGCAAAGTCATGGAAAGAATTATCATGGAGATGATCAATAATGACATAGGAAATCTCTAGACACTGGACCACAGCTGACTCACAGACAGGACCAAGAAAGTTAGAACTGGGGAGTCCAGCTTTACAAAGGGGCCAGTCACAAGTGGAGTCCCTCTGGGATTAGTCCTGGGACTGCTCCTTTTTGGCATTTACTGCTTTGAAGTCAAAGTGAATGTCAATGGCTTCTGGCTGACTAAATTTGCAGTTGCTTGTGAATTAGGAGCAGACACAGAATCCCACACTAGCACAAACATTCTCCAGGAAAGGCTGACACAGACAAATAACTTGTTTCGGAGTCATGTACTAAAACTAAATGCCAAGAAATGAATAACAGTATCCTTCGAGAAATCATCCATCCCTGTTAGTGATCATATTGACAACACTCTCCCAAGAGCTGACCTAGTAGTCAGAGACTTGGGGACATGCACAGACAGTAATCTAGCCTTGGACAATCACATGTCTACAGCAGTGAGGAAATCATTCCATGTTGCACAACTTATAAACAGAGGTATGACATCTAGGCCCAAGGTGATCATTGTTACATTATATTCAGCATTCACCAGACCTATCATTGAGTACAATGCCCCCTTTGGTATGTACCTTACCAGGCACATCCAATAACTGCAACATCCACAAAGGTTCCTCACTAAAAGATTACAGGGTGTAAGTTATATGCTCTATGCAGACCACCTAAAGGCCCATATCCCTGTATTCTGTCTCCTACAGGCTATTGAGGGGAGATCTATTTTTGACAAACAAGGCATCATCAGATCCCCAACTTGATGGACATCCTGCATATACAAATAGCACCAGAATTACCCATTTTAAAGAGTTACGTCTTGCTTGCGATGTAAACAGGACTTGCTGGAGAGACAGGTATGCATCTCAGAGACTACCTTTTCTATGGAACAAGCTCCATATTCATGTGAAGCAAAGTTCCTCCATACCCAAATTCAAGTGTAACTTGGACAACTGGATAGAGTACAGGAAATTCATCCTTGATTTGGCACCTATGTCACTAATTGAAAAAGATAGCCTGTAAATGGTTCACCTCCCAGGGCCCTGCTTGTAAATGTTTCATCTTCCAAGCCCCTGATTACACTAATCAAGGGTACCAGAACTTGTCAGAGATTTGGGATGCATGACTAAGCTTAAAAAGGTCCTTGTGCTCATTAGCCTAGTATGCAGCTATGAACCCATGAAGCCAGTGTATTACAAGCCCTCCTGCCTCTGAACATCTAAACACTAACTGAAATAGTTTTTAGTAGCAATGGTTCCTGTGTCTGTTTATTCACGTTAAAACTCCCACACAACATGTATAATTCAAATGCTTCAGTGGGAATAAACTTTATGGCAAAGTATAAATTATTATAGTGGGAACACCAACTGATTTCTTTCACTGCATATACTGGAGTACTGAGAGGGAGTTTTAATTCGGTACATAATACACATATTGCAGTGCTTCAGTCATGCATTTTGCATGCATCCAACTTTATTTTGTACTGTGTCTTAATAATGTTAGCTCTCACTAGGTTTCTGTTATTTTTGCATTATTCTAATCCAGTATTTTTCAAAAGGTGAGGTCTGCCTCCAGGACAAACATGCTTGTTTCAGGAGTGGCCCAAGCAAGCTATAAAATGTAGTACTTAAAAGCTCTCCAGCACTGTTTTAATTTTGTCTGGCAAAAGTGCTTTGACAGAGTTACTCAAGCTGTGGACAGTGGACAAGTTGTCAACATAGTTTACCTTGACTTAGCAAAGGCATTCAATACCATACCACATGCAAATAAAATAAGCAAGTCGAAGGACCCATATGCAGTTAAAGGATAGATAGTTAACATGCTTAGAGACAGGACCCCCCCCCCCCACACACACACACACACACACAATAGGAGTAGGAGGTGCATCCTAAGAAAACATAAGGATGACCTGTGCCAGTTTATGTATCTTTGCAGGAACCTCTTCTGTTTGGCGTCTGCTTCTCAGACCTCTACTTATCAAATGAGGATCTTTGGTTAACTACGTTTGTGGATTACTGTAAGCTAAGAGCTGTTATCAAGTGCCCCTTTGAAATAGATGCATTGGTGCAGGTGCTTACACTTGTCAATAGCTAGTGTACTAAAAATGGTCTCAAGCTCCGTGCTAAAAAGTACAACATTGAGGATTTTGGTCAGTACTCCATA
>NC_056726.1:785101264-785228764 GCF_019279795.1 Protopterus annectens | reverse complement strand
AAATACACAACTGTACATGTGCTCAGAAAATGAATGTCACAAAATGAAAACAAGCCAAACCTGAAAGTTGACAGACTTTGTCATGATGTAGCAACAGTAATATTTGCCAGAGGTAAGAGAAGCACAGCATTTATTCCCTTAATTCCTCAAGTTTCATGCTTCAAATAAAACTGAGCCAGCCAGGAACAACTCCCTGCATCATTCTCATACCTGGCAGCTAGCAGAGTAACATTAGGTATTTGAGCTATAATAACCCTGCCACCACCAAAATGGTTCTCAGACGGTGAAGTTAAGACACTTGAATGAGCTACTACAAATAATAAGAAAGAGAATGCATTGTATTACAGAGCAGTATTTTATATACACATATATATATATATATATATATATGGATTCACTCCATAATCTCGAAATACTGACATCTCGAATTTCAGTATCTCGAGACCATGAAGCCGAAAATCCATAAACTCAAAACCCCAGAAGCGCGAAATTTAAAATCGCGACTTCTACACTAAGCATACAGCATTCACAAACACAAACATACACCTCCCTACACATACAGAAACACCTATCCTACATACAAGAAGGGGGGCAACCCCCCTGGGGCTGCCCCTCCCACACACACACACACACACACACACACACACACACACACACACACACACACACACACACACACACACACACACACACACACACACCCTACTTAAATATGCTAACTCCGACGTTGCACTACACAGGCAAATACACAAAAACGCCACCACACAAGCTACATTCCCTTCACCCACACACATAACACTAACAAAACACACTAAAGCCCCTACCCAAAACCCATAAAACACAAACACTTACCTACATCTCCAACCAACCACTCACACACCGCAACACCAGAACTGCTAATTCAAAATCTCTGAACTTCAGGATTTTGAATTTCGCGCTTCTGGGGTTTCGCTATTCTGCACTTTCGCCTTTCTGGTCTCGGGCTACTGAAATTCAGGATTTCAGTAGTTCACGATTCTGAAGGGAACCCATATATATATATATATATATATATATATATATATATATATATATATATATATACACACACAGAGAGAGAGAGAGAGATCACAAGGAAATCTGGTAGTCATGAGCAACAAAGCTGCTGCTGAGAATCTTAAAAAAATCAGGAGAAAAGAACCATGCACTGTAGACACGCTCAGTTGAGACTTCAGCGTAAGCAAGCACTTATAACTTGTTTAAAAATCAAAACTTTTTTATTGTAAAACAAACAGATGAGTGCTTTTGCTCTTAAAAGAGCTTCATCATATATATATATACATATATATATATATATATATATATATATATATATATATATACATATATTTAGAGAGAGAGAGACATATATAGATATAGCTTCATAGGTGTTCATAGTTTTACACTAGGCTAACGACAGTTAGGGCCTTCATAGGGCTAGCCATGCAGCCCAAATATCACCCACAAGATTTATGTTTTAGACATTTATATAGGGGATGATTTTCATGTATGACATGATTTACTGGCTCCCTCTGTCCATCAGAGACATAGATGCCAGACCGGGGGTGAATTTCCAGTTTCCTATTTAGTGGTTCAAGTAATACTTAAATGTTGTTAGTGAGGGGCATTGTTTCACATGAATGGGGAGCTTATTCCAGAGAATGGGAATTCTCTGAGATACATATGTGTCTCTCTGAAATGTCCTATTTATGTCACAAGAAAAATTTAGGTCTTTGGATCTAGTAGATGCTGTTTGCTTTGCAGACATGCAAAAGGTTTATCACAGCAGGGTGCAAGAATGCCTTGTAAGCCAGGCATAGATCACCTTTCATTAGTCTGTAAGAGACTGAATACAGAGATAGGTTTTTGAGGTAATCCACATAGGATACTGTGTTTATTTCCTGGGCTCTTTTTCTAAGGAACTTTTCAGGATGTTCCATCTGCTGCATATGTCTGGTCAGGTACATAACAAAAGGGGCATTATACTCTGTGATGGGTCAGATCAGGGATGAGTACATTGGTATGATGACTTCCTTGGACCGAGATGCCAGGCCCTTACTTATAAATTGAGCAACATAGAAGTTGTTTTACTACCTTGCACACATGTTATTCGAAGGCTGTGCTGCTGTTACCACTACATGATTTGGCACATCCCTTAATAATAAGTCAACTCTTGGGGTGTTTTATCAATGACACAGTTTACAGGGATGTCCAACTTCCCGAAAGGCACTATACTGCATTTCGTGGCACTGAGCTTGGCACTAGTCATCTGTCTGTGTTAGACCTTCCTGTAGGGTGTTTGCAACTTGGTCAGCCAGAGGCATTTGACATTGGCTTTAACTTCCAATGAAAATGCCAAAAAGGTGTAAGCCCAGCATGGAACCCTGAGGGGACTCTACTGGTGACTGGCCTCTTTCTGGATGGGTCTCACTGATCCTAACTTCCTGGATCCTATCCATGAGCCATCTGAATATCCAGTGTGTTATACAGGAGTTTATGCCTAATTCCATAAGTTTGTTAACAATGCCAAGTGGGATATTGTATCAAATGCCATAGTCTGATCAAGGAAAGAAGTATGCATCACTTTACCCTCGTCTATGGCCTTGTTTACTTTTACAAAGAAGTCCAGCAGGTTCAGTAAACATGATCCAGTGTCTGGAGGTCTCCGATGTCTTTGTTGATCATTCCATGATAATTCCTTCCATGGCTTTACAAATAAAACTAGTCAGACTAATGGGTCTGTAGGTTTTCAGATCTGTTGATGATCCATCCTTATGAAGGGGGTTGACTGTTACAGTCCTCCATTCTTATTGATCAAAGCCTGTTTTGAGACTATAGTTAAATAATGATTCCAGTAGCCCTGATAAGTTGTATTTTAGACTGTTCAGCAGGCATCCCAGGATATTGTCAGAGCCAAATAAGGCTGTATTTTTGGTCTTATTAAGCACAGTCAGGAGATGCTCTCTGTTGTTATTTGGAGGGATTATGTTTGAGGGTATTTCTTATTGGATGGCTGGGGGTGAGTCAGGAGGAAAGTTGGAACTGAATTTGCCAATCAACAGATTCACTATATCTCCCGGCTCAGAGAAAATAGCATTATTAATGACCAGTTCAACACAGTGCTATGTGCTGCCTTTGAGGTTCCTGACACAGCTCAAGAAGGCCTTACGATTGCCTTTTGCCTGGGAAGCTATCTTAACCTTGAAACTGGCTTTATTGGATTTAATTAGCACTCTTAGATGCCTGTTTAGTTTGATGAGAGAGTTCTTATCTTTACAGGAGTTACACTTCCTAACTCTAGCCATGATTTTTTTTTCTTTTGTTGTATTGTTCTTTAATTTGGGATACAAATATCTTGGATCTGGTACTCACAAATATGAGGAAACATTGCACCCCCACTCCCTTGTGTAATTTCCTCATTGTTCAGATCAGATCAGATCTAAAAGCAGTCATCTTTGAAATAAATATAAAGGCTGAACTGCCAGCAAACTCCAGAACATTCAAGAATCTTTCCAAGGCTAACTATCTCAAATTAAGTGATGGCATAGTTAAATTTCAAGCCACTCACAAGCTCAGAGAACACGGTGGTCTATGCAGAACTGTTTAAGGAAACCTTGTACAAGCATGTAAATAACTGCAAAGAAACAGCAGTACTAAACTGAAATAAACTTAGGACAAACTCAAAAACAAGCCCCCTTGGTGGACCCTAGTAGAAATATATTGTACAAAAAAGAAAGAAAATCCGGTCCAAAAATTGAAAGGGCTATGCCCAATAGACAAAACACTCTCTCATCAGTCTCAATAAGCAACTCAGGGGACTAATCAAGTTCACCAAGGCCAACTTCAGAGCAAAAATACCTTCCCAGGCTAAAGATAACAATAAGACATTTTTCAGTTGTATGCAACCTTAAAGGAACAGCAGACACTGTGTTGAACTAATATTAAATGGAACATCCTATACCGAACTGGGGTTACAACAAATTTGCTGGCCAATAAATTTAGCTCCAGTTTCTCCCTCATCACCCCCGATTCCCCCACAGAAAATGTTCTCTACCATTTCTCCCCTTTCACCAAAGAACAAGTCCTCACTGCATTTTCCAGAGCTAACAATACTGCACTGCATCAGTGGGTCTTGATAATATCTCAGGATGCCTCATAAACAGCTTGAAACCTGACTTGTCAGGCCCACTTGAATCAACCACAGCCTCTAGGCAGGCTTTGTACCTAGGGAATGGAGGACTGCAATGACTATCTTTCTACACAAAGCCAGACCATCAACATACCCAGGGAACTATGAGCTTTGATTTTGACTAGTCTTGTATGCAAGGTCATGGAAAGAATTATCATGGACCTGATATACAAAGACACAGGGAATCTTCAAACACTGGATCCATCCCAGTTTGGCTTTATCAACGGCAGGCCATGCCTATTAAACTTGGTGAACTTCTTCAAGAAGGTCACTAAAGCCACAGAGGAGAGTAAAATGGTACATAATGCCTACCTTGACCTGGCAAAGACATTTGACAAAATGCATTACTTGGGTATTACAGACCAACTCACAAATTTAGGCATAAATCCCTATGTCACCTGATGGATAGCCAAATGGCTCACAGATAGGACACATGGAGATAAGGCTGGGGAATCCACCTACATAAACAGGCCTTTTACTAATGGTGTCCCAAAGAGCTCATTACTGGGACATCTCCTGTTTGGAATATACTTCTCTGAAATCAAGACAAATGTAAAGGGCCTTTAGTTGACTAAATTTACTGACGACTGCAAGTTGGGTACAGTTGCTGAATCCCAGAAAGATGTATGTATCCTCCAGAAGGATCTGACACAAATAACTGGAGCCAGAACCATAAACTAAAATTAAATGCAAAAAATGTATAATTATTCCCTTTGAGAATATGACCACCCCTGCAAATAACAGCATTTGTAACACTATCCTAACAGTAGACCCAGTGGTAAGGGACTTGACAACTCAAATTGACAGTAACCCAGGCTTTGATCACCACGTGTCTGTGGTAGTGCGAAAATCCTTCCATGTGGCACAATTTATAAGTAAGGGCATGTCATCCACACCTAAGGAGATCATAGTCACACTGCACTCAGCCCTCATTAGACCAATAATCGAGCACAAGGCATCCTTTGGCATGTACCTGACCAGGCATCTGCAACACCTTGAGTGGCCACAGAGTAACCTCACTCAAATAATACAGAGTGAAAATAACATGTCCTATGCATGTACCTGACCAGGTATCTGCAACACCTTGAGTGGCCACAGAGTAACCTCACTCAAATAATACAGAGAGAAAACAATATGGCCTATGTGGACCAAAGTTCTGCCCCTGTAATCAGTCTCCTGCAGACTACTGAAGGGCAATCCTTGCCTACAAGGCATTCTGTAATCCAGCCTTGATGGATCTACTACACTTTCACGAAATAAACAGCACTAGAATTACCCAATATAAGAATCTAAACCTCATCTGTGACATAAACAAAGCATTTTGGAGGTCAAGTATTTGTCTCAGAGATCACCACTGTTCTGGAACAGACTCCCCCATTTATGTGAAACAGAGCTCTTCCTTAAGCCTAAGTAAAAGTATTTTGGACCAATGGATGGGAAATTGCAAATTCATTCCTGGCTTGTCACATGTGGCCCTTATGGAAAGGGGCTTTTTGTAGATCCCCTAATGCACAGGCATATACCAAAGCCATTCCTGCCACTGGGCATTGATAATTGAGAAAAATGGAGTATGAATGGCAAGGTATCTAAAAAAATCTTATGATCTTATGCTGCCAGGACAGTTTGTATTTGGGGTTAGTTCTACGGTTACTTCTGGTAGGTAAAGGAGCCTCTGTGCAGCCATTCACATGGTTGTACATGGTTTCTGTGAACAATTCTGCATAGGTTGCTGTGTTCACTGGGTTTGGAGGGCCACTGAATTTTCACAAACTACTGCTTGATAAAAGGTAAGTTGCCTTTACATAGTTTCTAACTGTTACTGGGTTTACTGGGGTTACCAATGGGATTTTGATTTCAAAGAACGTAACTTTATGGTCAGACCTTACCATGAAGGATGTGTCAAGGGGGGGTGCAGCAGTCTCCCATAATTGTGAGTATGAGGTCCAGTATGCTGAAGTCTCTAGTGGGCATATGCACTAACTGGTCAAGGGTGTTTGTATTATGAAGTACAGGAATCTCTGTGCCTGCAGAGTTGATGCTGTGCAGGATTCCCAGAATATTGAGAGGTAATTAAAGTCCACCATCAGTTGGGTGTTTGGTTGGACAGTAAGTGTCTCCACTAGGTCTATGTGCTGTGAGTTTCTTAGGACATGGAGGGTGACCTATAGTTAATGAAGATACGGTACAGGATTTTATCTGTGGTGATATGCACATGGAGAATCTCCACGGATAATCCCGTTTAACGAACATAGAGGTATGCTTGATATTAACGTGTAGTGAGACATCTTCACCTTTAACCCATCTGTGCAGCTACTGGACTAAAAGTGTGGAAGGCAGTGAAACCTTTCACTCTCTGTTGCATTAAGCCATGTATCAGTAACTGCACAGATGTCCATATTTTGAGGGTGAGGAGAGCTTGGAGGGAATGTAGTTTTTTGCTTAGGCTCCTGGCATTGAACATTAACAGCTTGAGTTTCAGTTGAGTTGATTTTGCTATGTCGGTAAATCTGTCAATTTGGCATTGCCTAAAAGGCACTATGGGGTGGATAAAGTTTTAGCTAGTATTCAGAATCTAGAGGGAACTGGTGCAGACCATTCCTGGCAAAATTATGTGGTCTGTTAACTATGTCCTACCATGCTGACAAATGTCAGATCCCCTTACAATGACGCAAGAAACTCAGCCAATTGCCAGAATTAATCATCATGTGCATGAGTGTATGTGTGTTGGGGGGATAAGAAGTTCAGATCATAAAAGGACCCAGAGGGACCATGGAGTATGTTACACACCTTCTCTGCTACTAAAATTAGTCTTGTTATGTTACAACTCTTTAGGTCCTTTACATTTTTTTTTTTTTTTTTTTGAACAAGGACATTATCAGGACAGGATATAGCAAAATGGACCAACAGCTTCTGGAAGCCTTAGGGAAGACAAGGCAGTTTAAAAACAGCTTGATGGTCATCTCGAGGATTCTGTTAATTCTTCCACCTAGCCCAACCCTCAGTGAAAGCCTCGTACAGCAAAGAGACTTCTTCCTGCTCTTTACTGCTATCTAAAGCAGTCAAAGTGTCACTTAGTTAAAAGAAATTAAAAAAAAAAACAAACAGCCACGTGAAACATCAAGGAAACAAGGTGTTCTTTTTCTACTCCATTAGTGTTATCTATATTGCCTTGTAAGTGATAACACTGTAAATTATCGCTTGGGGATTTCGCACCCCTAGCAGCTTACCATTGACATCCCAAACTAATCCCGCAGATACAACCAAGGTATTTTGTAAAACAAAGCCAGTATAGATAATCCTGGTAATTTACCTTTACTGAAAGTGAAACCTGATTGTTTTGGCAATAGGACTATGTCATAGTATTCCCCCAATCAACTCAATGTCTCCCATAGCAACCACAACGTAAGCAAGGTATTATAGTATTCCTGCCTCATGTCATCATTTTCAAACTGGTAGTGCTTGCAGAACTCTCTGCTTGTGGTATGCTTACCCCTGCTCTCATGTTAGCGTTTTGCAACTGTTTTTTTTTTTTTAATATAAATGGTTGAACTGTTGTTAAATGCGCCTAGCATATTGACATTAGCCTGTCTACAATATTGTGCTACTAAACACAGTGTAGGTAAATGTATTAATTTATATGGGCTTTAAACTGTTTGTGTATTGCATATTCTAGATAGGACCTTAGTCCTATACGTCTTAGATATAGCGACTATAGCGCTGATATCTTGGGACACAGTATTGATTTTCTCTAGCACCTTTATCTGTCTAACGTATTAAGGAACCAAGCTAAGAGTATTTAGACGTTGTTAGGTGTTATAGAGTATGTGTGTACATCAACCCTATTATTAGCCCTATACTGTATGGTATTACTGCAGGAGTAGGAGACTGTATACGTAGGAAACTGTCTCCTGTGTATAATTCAATTCCTAACACTTCTAATGAGTGGTAGTTTGTAATGTGATTGTTGTTTAATTTATCTAGGGATGCTATTAACAATATCTATGTTGTAATTGCTTAACCTACCGGGTAAGCAGGTGATTGACTGTATATTAGTTGGGAAAGTGATTTTTATTAATTCCCTATGCACACTACCATGTTGCAAATGTTTAACTAATCAATAGTACTAGTATCCTTTGTGTTATAAAAGTGATATGTAAAAGAAAAAAGAGAATTGTTAAGGTGTTTATTAGTCTGTCCTAACCTGCACCAACATCTCCTTCTCATTTCCTAGGATTCTGTTAATTCTTCCACCTAGCCCAACCCAGCCCATCTCAGTGAAAGCCTCATACAGCAAGGAGACTTCTTCCTGCTTTTTACTGCTGTCTAAAGCAAACTGTCACTTAGTTAAAAGAAATAAAAAAAGCAAACAGCCATGTGAAACATCAAGGAAACAAGGTGTTTTTTTTTCTACTCCATTAGTTTTATCTGTATTGCGTTGTAAGTGATAATACTGTAAATTATCGCTTGGGGATTCCGCAGCACTAGCAGCTTACCACTGACCTCACAAACTAATCCCACAGATACAACCAAGGTATTTTGTAAAACAAAGCCAGTATAGATAATCCTGATCATTTACTTTTACTGAAAGTGAAACCTGATTGTTTCGGCAATCTCGTAGCCTGGTTATACCCTGCTCCATTCTCCTCTCTGTGCTCGTCTCACTCTGTTCCCATACCCTGCCCCCATTTCCCACCTACCCCCACTATACCTACATTTATTCTAACACCTCATCACCTGACCTCAACACCTGACCTACACATAGACCAACCACTCCATAACATCATCTACTGATTAACACTCTATACACCACTCCCATCTTCACGCTTTTTCGCTTGTATTCAACTCAGCACAGCTCCTCGTGGTGTCCTGCAGAGTTCTACAAGCAGCAGAGAGCAAAAGAGTGACTTTTTCCTGATTTAAGTATTTTTTTCTGGCTTTTTGATTATTTACTGCTTAGCGACTGCATTTTCGCCTGTTTATACAGCTCTGCATTCTATTTAAACTGTTTTTGTGTTGATTAACTGTTTTGCACTTTTAAAAAGTTATTTGTTGCTTAATTTTACCTGTAGGCTAACACACTCAAGTGCGCTAGCCGTTTAAAAGCATTTATAGCATTTACTGTCTGTTTTTCCTCTGTTTTCTGCAAAAAAAAAATCTTGTTTTCCCGCCTTACTGAACTAGAATAGTCCAGTCTTCAGAGTTTGCTGATCTCTGGGCTTTGGCTTGGTTCCTGTGCTATTCCATATCCTTATTTGGATAAAGGGAAGCTTCTTTGTTCACCAGTGGGAGTGGGGAGCACTGAGCAGCCTATTTGTCCCTAGAGCAGTGGTTCCAGCCAGAAACTTGTAGTCTATTGGCCATTTTGGGTCAATTCCTAGCTCTTTTCAACCCCCTGCTATAAAACCCGCTTTAGTGCACTTTTGCGTGATTTAGCGCGGAGTTGCCCATAGAGCACCATCGGGCAGCGCCGGTTAAACAAGGTTAAACTATTTCTGGCTCCGTAAAGTCTGCTCTTCAATTTTTCCCTTAGAACTTCTCTACTTGCAATCTAAACAGTCTATTCTCTATCTCAAAAGCTCAGCACTTGCTCCTAAAGCATTTTTATATAGGTAAAGTACTTATATACTAAACAAAGTACTACATTAGCCTAGAATCCCCTTGAGTACCCATTTCCCTATAGGTCCCTTCTGACTCAGTTACACAGCAAACTTTTTCACTTTTTCTAGCATGTCGAAGGGTCAGTTGCTAGCGTCCTCTCCTGTTCAGCTGGTGAATCTGGGCATCCTGAGGCAATGTTACAACTGCCTCATGTACACAGACAACCCACTCCTTCTCCCACAAAACACAAATACATGTGAGAGATGCAACTATATAGCCAAACTGGAGGCTAAGCTCTCTCAACTCAGGACTGGCAAGACCAGACAGGAGGAGAAGGAAACCACGCACACCACAAACCCAGTTTCACATAGAACTATCACAACTGCAAAACAAACACATAAACACACAAAGACATACTCGGAGGCACTGATCAAAAATCTACCAAAACTACAGAGGCCTCCAAAGCAGACACCCAAGCAACTGCCACCTCAAGACATAAGACATGCAACACATAGTTCTCAAAGTGAGTGTGCTAAACAGTCACAGCCCTTAAGGCCAAACACAATGCCAGACACACTTGTTATAGGTGACTCCATAGTCAGACACACTGATGTCCCACTCACCAGACTGAACAAGGAAAAGATCACAGTAAACTGCCTGTCAGGCGCTAGAATCCGCCACATAACACAAGCACTCAGGTCACTCCACAGCAAGTACAAGTATGACTCAGTCATTGTCCATGCTGGTGTGAACGACCTGAGACGTACCTCCCTGGACTACATGAAAAGAGACATAGATGAGCTCTCAGATTATGTAGCCCAGGCTGGTATGACCCTGACCCTGAGCAGTATCCTACCCTCACCAAGAATGATGCCACAATACAGAGACAAAATGATCAGCTTTAATAATTGGCTTAATTACTGGTGTCATTCTAAGGGGATCCAATGTCTGTCTGCCTGGGATGACATGCTTGACAAGCCACGCTGCTTCGCAAGGGAAGGCTTGCACCTGTCACCCCTGGGCTTCCGGATATTGGCAAAGGCTCTTGCCACCCCCATAGTGCCTTTTTTAGGCAAGGCTCAAATGATAAACCTACCGCCCTAGAAAACAAAAATGGAGAAAAACTAAGGGTAATACTGCTCAATGCCAGATGTCTAAACCACAAGATGCACGCGCTCGAAGCCCTCCTCAGTATGGAGAACATCGATGTCTGTGCTGTGACTGAAACCTGGTTCAAGGCTCCTGAGAGCACCCCAGCACTATCAGGTTATACCTCATATCATGCCCGCCCCAAAATCCGGACCGAACCACAAAAGGAGGGGGGAGTATCCATATTCATAAAGGATACCCACACCTCCAGGTTAGTGGCAACGCACGAAGCTTTGGAGACCATCCAGGTGCAATTAACCATAGGTAAAACTGCCCTACAGTTTGTAACATGCTACCGACCACCTTCTCAAACTCAGGAAACCCACACAGCCTTCCTGAAGACACTGGAGAGTATGAATGTCTCTCCAAACACCATCATATTGGGTAACTTCAACTACCCAAACATAGACTGGGAACATTACTCAAGCCCCAACACCCTAGCCCAAAGGTTCCTGGAGTTCATAAACTCAAATGCTATGGAACAACTAGTCACCATTCCCACAAGAGGAGAAAATATACTAGACCTGATCATCACAAACATGGGGACAAAATGCTCCACACCGAAGTATATCCCTCATTGGTGAGATCAGACCATAAATTAATCTCACTGGAGATCCACATCCCGCCCCCACCCCAGCAAAAGACCACAGTGAAGAACTTCTAAAAGCAAACTTCACACTTCTTAAGACTGGAGTGGTATCCTTCAAGGCCCCGAGCCAGTGGAAACCACAACCCACGCTGCTGAAACCCTTACAAATGCCTTCTACGAGCACCTCCAGGAATGTATGGATCAAGCAATCCCTAATAAAATCAAGACCCTTTCCACCAAAGGCAGGCGCCCGGTCTGGTGGACCCCAGCCATAAACAAACTCTACAACAAGAGGAGAAAGCTACTACATGACAGAGCAAAATCCCTAAAAGGGAAGGCATCTCTTATCAATACTAGCAAAAAACTACGATCACTCATAAAATCATCCAAGGCCAACTTTGAGAGAAAAATTGCTAATGACACAAAAGACAATCATAAGGCCTTCTTTAGCTATGTTAGAAACCTGGGTGGAAACTCGCAGATATGCTCAGAATTAGTCCAAAATGATAAAAAAATCACTGAACCCACAGACATTGCCAACATACTGGCAGACAGGTTCAGTGCAAATTTCTCCCCACCCTCCCCCCCAAAAGTAGAAATATCTATCCCACCAGAGTCTAGCCTCCCAAACATCTCAGATGCCCAGGTGAGAGCTGCTCTCTCTAAAGCAAAAAACACAGCATCAATGGGACCGGACGGTGTCCCCGGCTGTGTGCTACACGAACTCAATGAGGAACTAAACCCACACATAAGGCTGCTGTTTAATCTTAGCCTTACTACAGGATACGTACCCAAAGAATGGCATACGGCAACTGTGGTCCCACTCCACAAAGGCGGTGCTTCTACGGACCCTGGAAATTACCGCCCCATAAGCTTGACGAGCCTTGTCTGCAAAGCTATGGAGAGGATCATAATGGAACTCATAAATAAAGACATTGGGGACCTACAGACACTGGATCCTACCCAATTTGGCTTTGTCAAGGGCAGATCCTGCCTCTTGAACTTGGTCAACTTTTTCGAAACAGTCACTAAGGCCATTGATGAGGGTAAGGCAGTTCACACAGCCTACCTTGACCTAGCAAAAGCGTTCGACACAATACCCCACTCGGGCATCATAGAAAAGCTCACCAGCTTAGATGTAAACCCATATGTCACAAGATGGGTTGCAAACTGGCTCAAGGACAGAACACACAGGGTTAGAGTTGCTGGTGCCATGTCAGACTCTAAGCCGGTCAAGAGCAGTGTCCCACAGGGCTCAGTCCTGGGCCCCCTCTTGTTCGGCATTTATTTTTCTGAAGTGCAGGCAAACATAGGTGGATTGTGGCTGACAAAATTTGCAGATGACTGCAAACTGGGCACCATAATTGACACTCCATCAGACACAGATATCCTCCAGAGAGGTCTCATAGAAATGGATAACTGGTGCCAGAGCCATGGCCTTAAGCTAAATGCCAAAAAATGTATAGTCATACCCTTTGGGAAAAACAAGGTAACCCCTAATTACCACATAGGTGGTAATCCATTAAACACGGAAGAAGTTATCAGGGACCTGGGGACCCAAGTTGACAGTAACCTCTCTTTGACACTCACATTGCCAAAGTGGTTAGGAAGACCTTCTACATTGCCCACCTGATCATGAAGGGATTCACATCCAGATCAGGAGAGGTCATTGTACCCCTGTACTCTTCACTCATCAGACCAATGATTGAGTACAACGCCCCATTCGAATGTACCTTACCCGACACCTGCAGCAGTTGGAAAGACCCCAAAAGTTCCTCACCAAAAGGATAAAGGGGCTCAAACATATGTCATACGATGCCCGACTGAAGAAACTCCAGCTCTATTCAGTCGCATACCGCCTGCTCAGAGGTGATCTGTGCCTGACATACAAGGCCATGTCCAACCCAGAATTAATGGACATGCTCCACCTCAAAAAATCCAAATCCACCAGAGCCACGAGAGCAAGAGACTTAAACCTCAACACGGATATAAATAGGACGTGCTGGAGGGACAGATTCATCACCCAGAGACTCCCTACACTATGGAACAGAATCCCAGTCCATGTGAGGCAGAGCCCCTCACTGACTCTGTTCAAGAGAAATCTTGACGAGTGGATGGGAGATCGTAGGTTTACCCCGGAAATCATCTCTGTGTCACTGCTGGACAGAGGCACAGCAAACTAATGGGTATAGTATTCTCATCCTAAGGGGTGGTGAAAGCCACACACACTATGGCTAGGCTTATAAATGCCCTAGGGCAGTTAGCCTAGTATGAACCTATGAACCTAAGTTACACTTACCTACTAACCACACCCCCACACCACCTCAAATACCTTACGTCCTCATCACCTTAATCACCTAGTAGCCCTTTTCCTAACATTCTCTATCATACAAAATGAAAACTACACTTTCATGCCTCTCATTATCCCTCACAACATTAGCCTACATCACATCAATAATACTAATTTACCGCTAAATAACACCTCATTCCATACAATACATGTCTCTACATTCACAGAAACTCACATATACTTCTTTATCAGCCCCACAATTCTCAGTCTTAATATTACACCTTATATACACAATATTAGTACACAAAGTTTTAGCACTAAAAAAAGCTCATATAGATCCAGCATAGGAATAACACACATATTCAAACATATAATATCAACCATAAACAGGCTTTTAATCTCTGATGATGTACACCCTAACCCAGGTCCATTCAAATTCAAACAGAGATCTGACCTACTAATTCTTAATATAAACATAAGAAGTATTGCTAATAAGATACCTGATCTGCATGTATTTATAACCCATTACACTCCTGACATACTCACCATCACAGAGACATGGCTAAAACCTAGTATCCAAAATGAAGAATTCCTCCCCCCAGGTTATAACACCCTAAGACTGGATAGAGTAAGCAAAAAAGTCAGTGGAGTAGCCATTCCCTTTAAAAACGCACAACCTCCAACTCCTTCAAACCCCTTTACCTAAATTCCATACCGCCAAAATCCTTTCTTCAATCCTTTGCTTAAACAAAACAAAAAAAAAATCAATATTCTCTGCTGTTACATTCCTCCAGGAAGCAACTCTACCATAATTGAGGAAATCATACAATGGACAAAAGACAATCTACCACATGAAATTATCCTACTAGGTGACTTGAACACTGACTGGGCATCCTATAACTCCAAAAATCCCACTAATCCCATCAATCTCTATGGGTTCTCTCAACTAATTCAAGAACCCACAAGAACAGACAAAAGAACACAAACAATCCATTTTGGACTGGGTACTGGTCAATTATCCCAAACAAAATTACCAGATGGGTTTCCTACCAGATGGCCTCAGTGACCACCTTCCCACATTCCTACTACGCAAACGTACTTCCCTAACGAAAACCATAATTCATAGACTAGTACGAGATGATCACAACTTAAACCCTAATGACCTCAACACTGTTCTAAGTCACTGTAACTGGAAACCACTAAAACCCCTTGGATTAGACCAGGCAGTTAACTACTTTAATGCTACTTTTATCAACATCCTTAACAGACTTGCCCCAACTAGGAAAGTTAGAGTGAAAGCAAACTATGCATCATGGCTAAGTAAAGAAACAAGCACCCTACTAAACCACAGAGATAAAGCCTGGAAAATAGGGAAAAAGGAAATACCATCTGTTCTAAACAAAACTGCCAACAGCTTAGAAATCAGGCCAAACTACACACCAGACAGGATAAACAGAACTGCTTCCTAGGGGCCCAAAGCAAATACTCAAAAACTATCAACTCCTTACTAAAACCAGGGAAAACCACTACTCCAGTCCCTAACTCCACAAACAATACCACTGACATAGCCAGTCAATTTAACCACCACTTTATAAAATCCATTCTGGCAATATCCAACCAACTATCCAAAAACAGCCCTTCATGCACCCAACTAATCATCCAGAAAGCATTCCTCCCCTTACTCTTTCACCAGTCCCCACCTCTTTAATTAAAAAGCTCCTTCTAAAACTAAAACCTACAACCTTGCATCCGATAACCTATCTGCAAACTTCCTAAAACTGGCTACTGAATCCATATCTTACCCAGTCTCCATCCTTATAAACCGCTCCATATAGGAATCTTATGTACCAAAACTCTGGCAAGTTTCATATATCATTCCTCTTCATAAAGGTGGGAACTCTTATGACTTCTCAAACTACCAACCCATTGCCATTCTATCCCCTCTTTCTAAAATTCTGGAGAAGTGTATCCACTCCCAAATCATGAAATTCCTTAGCACACATCAACTGCTGTCTACCACACAACATGGCTTCCGCCCACATCATAGTACTGCCACTGCTCTTCTCTCTTTCACTAATCTAGTTAACCAATATATGAACAACAATAGCTTTACATCTGCCATTTTTTTGGATCTCTCCAAAGCATTTGACATGGTTTCACACCCCATTCTACTAGATTCTCTTGCCTCATTATCCTTTGCCCCATCTACCATTGCCTGGTTCACAAACTACTTATCTGACAGGCAACAGTCAGTCCAATGGCAAGGTATATTGTCCCCTCAACTCCCCACCACCATAGGTGTCCCACAAGGCTCAATACTGGGTCCACTTCAATTTTCTATCTACACCAATAATCTACATAGTTCAGCCCGGCATGCCACACTTATTCAATATGCAGATGATTCAACTTTCATCTGTACAGCCCCCATCTCTATCCATCCTGCAGCAACTTACCCAGGAAACATTTAACTCGGTTGAAAAATGGATTTCCAATATTCAACTCATCCTAAACCCAACAAAACTAAATTACTACTATTTACCCCTAACAAATCAAAAACGTCTCCTCTATCCTTCACCATCACTTCTAAAAATGGTACTACTATTTCCCTTTCTAACCATTCAAACTACTTGGCATTGAAATTGACAAAAACCTTTACTTCGATGTTCATATCTCACAAGCCATAAATAAAGTTTACAAAAAAATGGGCCCACTATATATAGACACAAAAACTCTCTCAGACCAAGCAAGACTCACTCTAGCTCAGACTCATTTATTGTCCACACTAATGTATGCAGCACCAATTTTCACCCAAATCAGGAAAACAGATCTAGATAAACTAGAGTCATGCTACAATAAGATAGCAAAGTTTGCTAAAAATACCTCCTTCAGAACGCATCACTGTGTTGCTCTAAGATACCTAAATTGGCTAGAACTACCTCAACTACTTAATTATCAACAGTTAGTCACTGCCTACAATATTCTCAAAAACCCTAATAAAACCCCATCACTAACTCAACTATTTACACACTACATAGCTAATCGCCCTCTCCATTCTTGTGATAAATCTCTCCTCTGTATCACTAGAGCAAATAATACTGCAGGAAAAGCGCTTTATTCCCACTCCATTGCTAGGAACTGGAACGGCCTTCCCCCCTCACTGACCAATGCCAACACCACCTCACACTTCAAAAACTTCCTCAAGTCACATCTAATCAATACCTGGCTATGTCCCTGTATTACTTAAACTTACAACTTTCCTAGCCTATTTCTCCTCTGACCCTTCTAAGTTAGGTGCTGTAACTCTTGTATCGCACTACACCTCAAATAATTCATGAGTTCGGCCTATAAGTAGCTTCTGCCTCTGCTATTTGTAACTTCTTTTACTACCAAAGTGCCTTGTCTGCTTGCATTTCTATTGTAAATATCTGAACATTTTTTCTGTAATAATCTACATGATTGTTATTCTACTCTGTATATAAATATTCTGCTCTTGTTTTGTGCTACTCTGTAAAAAATGTTTTTTTTTTGTGGAGCTTTTCTCCCCAGGCCTCCGATGTAAATGGACCTAGTCCATTCGGAATTTCCCAGTTAAGTGTAAAATAAATAAAAAATAAATTATCTCAATAGTCTTTCTGTTATCTGCATAGACACTGATGTTTCACTTTTCCAAGACAAATACCAGGAATTCACAAATTTGGACTGTCTGAGAATTTGAAAAACTTGGGATTTCCAAAGAATTTGTCATTTTATGTCAGAGCACACCCAGTCATCACTAACTGTGTTTCTTCTCATATTTACTTCTCGTAATGCTGTTGGTTTGATTTATCAGGCATTCTGTACTACAATCTGTTTTGCATACATACAGCTTTATTTATTTATTTATTTATTTATTTATTTACATTTGTTGACTGGCCTAGTCTAACTGGATATATGTCCATTTTCAGTAGAGGCCTAGGGAGAAAATCTCCAACCAGTAGCAGAGACATGTTTACAATATGCAGTAAAAAATTACATCTATTTAAAAACACATTGTTTAATTTGAGGATGAGATACTTATAAAAAAAAGAATTCCAAAAAATATAACATCGTGTTTTTTTTTTATATAAAGCAGTGGAGAAGAGAAGAGTTGAGAGAGTAGAAAAGAGGTTTAGAGGTCAGAGAGGGTTATATAAGGGAGAGAGCAGTGAGTTGTCAGGTGATGGTTAAAGTTAATTCTTATCAGGTGGGAGCAGATGCAAGAAAGGAAAGAACAACAGGAACCTGGTTCTGGTGTAATTCTTGTATATTGGGTCTAATCAATCAGGGTTGGAGCAGGGACAAAGCCAACGATTCTTTAGATATTCTTTAAGATGCTTTTTATATAGATGAGTGGAAGCAAGAGAGGAAAGTTCACTAGGGAGTTGATTCCAGCTTTTTCCCACTGTGTTGGTGAAGAGCGAGTCCCCTGCTTTGTTGTTAGATTTGACAGAAGAAACTAGAAATTTGTACTGAAAATTACAATAAAATTACAGTAATAGCCTGGCATTACACAAGTCCCAAAACAATTCACAGATTTCATCTCAAGAAACTCCGACTTCCTTTGTTTGAGAACCACAAATGAGAGTCACTGCTCTTTGTCACAACTTCTTCATTTATATATATATATATATATATATATATATATATATATACATATACACACCCGTGTGTGTGTGTGTGTGTGTGTGTGTGTGTGTGTGTGTGTGCGTGTGTGTGTGTGTGTGTGTGCGTGCATTTGTGTGTGATTCAGTTGTCACCACAGCCAGTGCTTTGAGAACTGTGAACTGGATGTTTGAAGAAAATTGTAAAGACATTACACAGAGAGTAGAAGGATATAGCATAAAATTACATAAATTCATTTTATCTTCTCTTTAATTAAATGTATGTCTCTGTATATAACTTTTCATTTACAACATGCTCTAGCATCTTTGCTACCACTCAGTGGTTAGTCCTCCAGTCCACTTCTCAGCTGGATTGCCTTCTGTGCAAAGTGTGTATGCTCTCTTTATGTCCACATGGGGTTTTGCCAGATGCTCCAGTTTCTTCACCAATCCTAAAGATGTGTTGTAAGTGAACTGGTGACCACTTAAATTGTCTACAAGTGTGCTTGTCGAGTGTGTGTATATGTGTGTGTGTGTGTGTGTGTGTGTGTGTGTGTGTGTGTGTGTGTGTGCCTGTGTGTGTTAAAATGGGTTGGCACCCCATTCAGGAAAACCAACTATCCTTGCACCCACTGAACTCGAGGCCAGAATCTGGCTCCCCAATAACCTGGCACTAGATTAACAGGGTAACTGGAGAATGAATGATTGAACAAACAACAAAAAAGACCTAGGATATTGGGTGACTAAGTGCAAGACCCAAAATAGAGATCCATGGAACTGGAAGACGGCAAAAACTGAATGCAGGGGGAATATATGCTAAGGCCACTTTTGTGGTGTCTCAGAGTATTACACCTACTCCGTGGTACAATAAGCTTAGTGTTAGCATCCATAGTTAATATGCTAGTAGGTGAGTACAGCCTCCCATGTAAGGTGGTGTGAGGGAGAGATGTTCATTGCAGAAATGCTTTAATCTTGTAACAGCAAACTTAGCAATTAATTGTTTTAGACATAAAATCAAAGTACGTCTTCAGTTATATGACAGATTGTTATTTCAGATCTCACTCTTACAACAATGACAAATAAAAAAAGAAGAATCATGCAACAGCTGTTATGGTTACTATAGCAATAACCCTAATACTATAGCAATATTTTATTTTATTTTATTTTATTTTATTCCTGCACTCTTATTAAATATTTTTACTAAGCTCGTGGCAGTCCGACTTGGTTTTTTGATTTTACTTGATTTTGCAGTTATACGAAGTTGGACTTTGGGTCAGTTGTCTTGTTTCACAGGTTTCATTTACATCTATGTTTTATGCAGTGTGAATTATAGCATATGCTGGATATAAATATTTGTGGGTAATGCTTTAACAGATCTTATAGCTGATATATAGGAATTCCTTAGGGTTGTTGGTGTGGATAATAGTTTGGTGTTTATTAGTCTAAAAAACTTTGTTAGATAGTCACAGAGGAGACAAGTTGACGAGAGTCTGAATTATAATGACTGATGGTATATTCTGCCCTTTTTATGCTAAGGTATTCAGTCTCATCACTTTTTTCTTTCACTCCTTAGTAAATTAAAATTTGATCTACTCTAAAAGTATTTAAGAAGAGAAGATGACCTTCCTTGCAGCTGACTATGTTAGCAATCAGTACTGGAATCCATAAAACAGTTGCCTAAGCAGTTCAGAAGTGTCTGTCCTCAACTCCATCTACCTGTATACCTGCACCTCTAAACTCGGTTATGTCTGACACTCCTACCATGTTTCCCGTCACTGACCATACTTGTACAATACCAACAGAGGCTTGCCCTTTTCATATTAACCATGTAATCCTTCTGGTGGATCTCACTTATTGCCTCCACCTGGAGAAGCACCACATATCATCCTCTGAGGAACAGCTCATCAGTAAAACAGATGTTATTGTTCAAGCCATGAAAGGCGATAATTTGTTGCAAGTCAGCTTTCATGCACAATTAGACCTTTCATGTCTATGAATTAAAAGTTAAAGTACTGGTCTTCAAAAGTCATAATAAGAGGTCAGAAACAGGAACATGTTCTTATTGTTTAGGACAACATGGTTTCATTTGCTAGACCCATATAATTAGTGATATATTTTTTGAGTGGGCTTAGCTAAGTAGCTACCCTTAAAG
The DNA here is from genome assembly GCF_019279795.1 of Protopterus annectens. Taxonomy (NCBI): domain Eukaryota; kingdom Metazoa; phylum Chordata; order Ceratodontiformes; family Protopteridae; genus Protopterus; species Protopterus annectens. The sequence continues at coordinate 785,208,160 of NC_056726.1, read as the reverse complement.
AGGTTTATCTTCAGGAAACAAAAATCTGTAACTCTAGAAGGAGCCATGTTAAATGTGGAGGCATAGCTCTGACCCTAAATCATAGCGGCTGAGAGGTATGTGTTATAACTTCCTGCAGTATAGTAAAATATGGACTTGAGGATGAAGCACATCTTGGTGGCTCTGGATCACTTAGGGTGAAGTACAGTCATTGGGTTGTGAACTGGGAATATTTCTAAATTTGATCATGACATCTGGAAAGTACTGGATATATTTTGCTGCTTAGCCAAATCTTGAGAGTTTCCATCTATCCTGGAGCAGTTCCAAATTTTTGGAAAATGACAGGCGTGACACTGATTTTCAAAACTGGTTGCCATGCACATTTCTTTCAAGATATAAACCTGATACACTGTTGCAGGCCAGCAAATACATTGGAAAAGCAAGCTGCCACACAGCTTTCTTCTTACATGAGTAAAAATTCTGAATTACCCACAACTCTTTTATATTTTGTTATGTTTATATTATTTGTTCACCTTATATAATTGGTAAACACATTTTGTATACATATCTTTGGTATATGCATGTGCTAGGAGGCTGTAATACAAATAGGACAAATTCAGACATGTCTGATCAATAACATTATAAGTCAATATATAAAACCAAACAAATTAACATTTCTGGTCAAGAAAGTAATTTAAAAAGTACATTTTATTCCTGTTTGTAAATACTTGGTGAAGATAATGTGAATAGTTTTTCTTAACCTCAGCTAAACTGCTGAGCACTCTGTCCCCAAGAAATGAACTCCACTTCAAAATCATTGACAAAGCTAACTGGCTACCTGTGAAACAATGTGCTAACTTGCTACTTTCCTTTAAACTATTTAAACTTAGCAAAAATGATGCCTTTCCTCCCACTAACCTCCATATTACTCAGAATTGCACCAACATACAAGCTTAGAAATCTTAACCACTCATGGCTTCTCCAATGGGATCCGTGCTCCACCCTGTTTAACAAATTCAAAATAAATGAATAAATAAATCATTACATGATTGTGGACAATCCACATTCTCTAGAAGATGCTGGACCACTTTTTCATTTATTTAGTATCTTTATGCAAAACTGGGTATGTCTTTTTAAAACAGGCAATACCTTCTCTTCTCTTCTCCTGCACAAATATCTTTTGCTTCTAATTTTGTGAGATCACACTTTGGTCTCTTTAAATAGTTTTACACGTTTAATGTATCCTCTTGTGAGACTGTTATATACGGAGAGTATATTACATTTTATAAGAAAGGTGACAGTACTACTGAAAGACTGGGCACCTCATGCAACCTATCCAAATTCTGAAAAATTGCCTTCCATTTGCATTCCTCTCATTTCAACTCAAACAGGATCACAAACACACATGGTAGTTAAAATGCTTTGCTTGTTTGTTTTCTTTCTGCACTTTTATTTCCCATAAAAGAGTAGATAAAATTAGAATTGAGCCATTCACGCCACATGCTGCATTCGAGTATCCAGTCCTTTTCCTCCTGCAATTCCTGCCTCTTTTTTGTTCTCCTGATATTTTCCTGTAAGGATACTGGCTCCATTCCAGGGCCTATAGGTCCTGCCCTACCCCAGAAATTGTTAGTATCAAGGTATCTTCCAGCCAATATCTGGAAAATGGGGCTGAAATACCTTCCTGTCTGAAGCATGTGTGCCAGTGAAAGAACTACAAATAATAGCTGTCACAGAAACGTGGCTAAAACCAAACTCAGTTATTCTGTCCATATTTTTCACCAACTATCACAATTTTCAGAGCAATCAGCCTGGCATCAAAGGAAATGAAAGTGCACAATTGCTTATTAACCACAATTTCCAATGTTCCTTTGTGACATTCTGCTCAAAAGTTACAGACAATATTCTTAAATGAATTGCCATCATTTAAACAGGTACTGACAACAGTCTCAATCTCTGCATCATCAGTGTCGATAACCCTTCACTGTTATTTTATTTATTTATTTATACAAGTTATTTTCAGGAAGTGTAACTTGACAGACTCTCAGTCTTCAGACCACACTCAGTAGCACCCTCCTTGATTCCAGACTCATCAGCTTGTCAGTAGTTTTACTGTAACCAATCATAGTTAAAGGAAATACACGTCTGCATTGGGTGTTTACAGACCACTTAAACTCTCACCAAAACTTACTGTTTGTGAAACATGGTTAAAAAACAATGATTGGAAACCAGTTCTGTCACGGTATGAATGTTTTTACTATAACAGACATTTTAACAAAAACTCAGGTGGAGGTGTTATGATGGGGATTAAAGATAGTTATGAGACTTGTGATTATTACAGGTTCAGTAATAACACCAATACTATAGATTGTGTAATTGTGGCAATAATGACAACTCTGGAACATATAACAATTACTGAAATGTACAGACCACAAAAATCAAGTGCTGAAGACCTAGAGGAATTCATAAATTTCTTATATGAAACACAGGCGGGAAGAATAATATTGGCTGGGACTTAAATATACCAGAAGCAGATTGGAATAATATTGATTCAATAACAATAGTACGGAAATTATTCAATTATTCACAGTATATGTTCAGGATCAACTGCTTCATATTGTTAAAAAAAAATAAATACCAGGGAGCAGAACATACTAGACATTGTTCGTGTTCCCAAAGAAATTACTATTTCGTGTTTTTTACCACCATTGGTATGTAGTGCTCAAGGGGTTATAAAGGTTATTTTGTTGCTAGATAATTCTGCAAAAACTGAAATCTAAACCAATGCACAGAAGATTAATAAGAGATTACATGAAAACAGAACATACACTTTGTTTAAAACTAATTGGAGTGATGCATTCAGTGGAAAATCTGCAAAAGGAAAACATCAAAATTTTAATGTCAAGATCTAGGCACACAACATCAACAGGCTATACTTCCATAAGAATAAGATACTAGATAAAGGTAGGAGATGAAAAAATAAAGTAAACGGAAAAGAGGTCGAACTACAACTTTGAAAACTGAAATAAACAAGCTGGAAAACAAATTAACCATAGTTTGAGACAAGATCAAGAAAAAATTTCAAGAAAATGTATATAAATATATTGAGTATAGTAGAAACCATTTTATAGAAGGAGTAAAGACATACAAATTGATAAGCTGTGTGTCGATTCTAAAATTTATTCTCAGACACAATTATGGATAAATTTACAAGACCATATGCAAAACAGTTTGGCTCCACAAAAGAAATGATAAATTGTCTTAGTGACATCCAAGTAATCTCAGATACTAAAATCAGATTAAATTATATTGATAAAGAACTATGCAAACTGAGAAAATGCAAAAGGCTCACATATTACCTCAGGTGACATCAGGTGAAGAGAAAAAGTAGCTGACTTCAGCTTGTGTGATTGTATCACACCGCAAAAACTGTAATAGCTGTAGCAGCACAAAACCCTTCAAGGTAATGTGTTCAAGTTTAAACACACAGATAATCCACGCACAAACTGTATTATGGACCAATGATGAAATAATACACAACAAACTGCAAGTCTGACAAATAAAAAAAAATTGTACTGAAGAAACAAACACAGTTAAGCACTTTCATGCCGCCATTCGTGACTTCATCAGACCTATGTAAACTAGATCCAAACAAAGCACTGGGAGGAGATGGAATTAGTAATAATGACCTGATAATACTTAAGCAAGAACTTTACGTGACATTATATCTATTATTTACTAGGTCATATAAATATGAGGAGATTCTTCATGACTAGAGACATACACTTATTAAACCTGTCTTTAAGGGAAAGGGGAGTAGGACAAACCTAGTCATACAGACCCTTAAGTCCACTTACATGTTTGGAAAAGTAATGGAGAAGGTAATATTGGATAAATTATTTTCAGAAGTGGAAAGTCTGGGAATTGAAAACATGTATCAGTATGTATATGTTGAAAATAGATCGATTACCACCTATAACGTAATGTTCTATAACAATAGACTAACAACTAAGAATGAAAATTTATTCTCTGATGCAATTTATATGGACTTAACTTCTGCATTTGATATGATCTTACATAAAACACTTATGAATAAATTAAAACAACTAGGTATTGATTGATGTACTCTTGATAAGATGAATAGCTACATGGCTTACAAATAGGACATGGCAAGTATCATGCAACCACCTGACAGATGAAATTCTTGGTTACAGTCAGGGTGTTCCACAGGGCTCTGTCCTAGGCCCTTACCTGTTTAGATTGTATCTTTCAGAGCGATCTTTTTCATCTGAGATGTTCTACAGTCTGTATGCAGATGACTTGAAATTGGGTAAACTGATTACATGCGTTACAGTACAGATAGGGCATGTCTGCAAAACAACTTGGCTTAACTGACCATTTGGACACAGGAAAATAATATGCTGATAAATACATCAAATACTAAGCAGCTGAGATTTGTGAGATATAAATTGAAAGGTAAACATTTAATACAGCACACAGTGATTGAAACTGTAGACTCATTTAAGGACCTGGGTATATGGATAGATCCAGCTTTGAGTTTTTCTACTCATATCAACCAATTGGTTAATTATAGCTGTATAAAAAGATTTATAAAGTATAGGAAATTAGAAATGATGAAGTCAGTGTTTGTTAGTTACATCAAACCCAAACCTGAGTATGGAATAATTGGGAACCTTATAAGAAAACAAGCATGAGTAAACTGGAAAGAATACAGCAGAAATATACCAATATACTTCTCAGAAGTACAGGCAAGCATGGAAGGGCTGTGGCTGACTAAGTTTGCCGACGACTGCAAACTGGGTGCTATAATAGAGTCTCTGGCCAACATGGAGATCCTCCAGAAGGGCCTAAATGAGACTGATGCATGGTGTGAAAGCCATGGTCTCAAGCTAAATGCAAAAAAATGTGTAGTAATCCCCTTTGGAAAAAACAGAGTACCCGCAAACTACAACATAGGAGGTAATCCCCTGAAATCTGAAGAAGATATAAGGGATCTAGGGACCCAAGTAGATAGTCAGCTTTCCTTTGATAACCATGTTGCCAAAGTGGTTAGAAAATCCTTCTATGTGACCCATCTGATCACGAAAGGGTTTGCATCAAGATCTAAGGATGTAATGGTGCTCCTCTACTCTTCCCTCATCAGACCCATTATTGAGTACAATGCACCAATTAGAATGTACCTGGCTAGACATCTCCAGCAGCTGGAGAGACCACAGAGGTACCTAACCAAGAGGATTACTGGCCTCAAACAGTTGCCCTATGCAGCACGATTGAAAATGCTAAGACTGTTCTCTGTTGCATACCGCTTTCTCAGAGGCGATCTCTGTCTAACGTACAGAGCCATGTCCAACCCAGAATTGTTGAACATGCTCCATCTTAGCAAAACCAAATCTACTCGAGCTACACGCTCTAGGGATATATACCTCAACACAACAATGAATAGAACATGCTGGAGGGATAGATTCCCTTCACAGAGACTTTCCTTACTATGGTACAGGGTCCCGATCTATATAAGACAGAGCCCCTCACTATCACTCTTGAAGAGGAACCTTGATGAGTGGATGGGTAACAGAAAGTTCACACCGGGGATCACACCAACAGCACTACAAGATAGAGGCCAAGGGTACTAGCTGCTAGTACAAGGGTCTAGGGAACTACTAAAGGGGTGGTAAATACCGCTCAACGTGGCTGCGCTAATATATGCCTTCAGGCAGATAGCCCAGTACCAAATTATGAACCTATGGATTTGAAAATTTAAGTTATTATGAAAGACTAAAATATCTGAAGTTGGACATTGTCTCATATAGATATTTAAGAGGAGGCCTTATTCTGGTATATAGGGCATTTAGAGATAATTACCTCTGGGAATGTATGGGGTTATCAAAAACAACTAGAGAATCATCAGACAACCTATGCAGCAGATTTTATATAAATGTGTAGTACATGGGTCTCGGGGAGAGCAGCTGATACATGCAATAGAATACCAAATGACATTAAAGCAAGCACTAGTTCAGATATTTTAAGAACACCTGGACACTTATGGGAACAATTATTTTGATATATAGGCAGGCTAGAAGGGCATGAATGCCCTTGCTTGAAATGTTTGTATGTAGCATGTATGGAGTGGTTTGCTTTGCTTCAGGAATCAAAAGATGTTTGACCAACCTTTTAGTGAACATACTTTGTAGCTGGTTCACCACATTCAAAGATGGCATAACTCCTAAGTACATCCATCGGTTACTATTCCTAAGAAACTGTCAATAGCAGGAATAAGAAGTGTCTGTGTTCAGCTATGAGAATTTAACACCTGTTAAAGAAATAAACATTTTTTGTTTTATTTTACTGTTTGCTATTAGTCTGACATTGTTCCTTAACTGTATATGTTAATGAAATCTGCTCAAAGGCTTACATAGGATTTTCAGGATTTGAACCCTGTCAACTGAAATTAATTAATTAGGCTGTAACTCACAATATCAAATGCCTTATTATAGTTTAGATATAGCACTGCAACATACTGACCTTTGCCTATATGATGGAGATGCAGTCTGTGGCACCAGAACACTAGAGCTATAGTAATAACCTGAACGCTACAGATGCAGGTGACCAGAAAATTAAATCCCACAGAACCAGATACTGGGCAATTGCAAGTGTTATATATTTACCCAAAAGTATGCCTCGTATTGGATCTTCAAGACATTTCACTGGGCAGGCAACAAAATGAATATAAAGGGCAAATTACACAAAAAAACATGGATGGGTACCAACCTAAAAAATGCTATGGCCTAAAACCTTAGCATCAAATATGACATGGGTGATTACGTAATCAAAAACAATAGTAAAGTAAGTTGGACACATTTTAAAATAATTGGAATACCTGAAAAAGCTTCAAGGCAATCAATAATATGATGCAGCAGTAAACAAAACCTAAAAGACACATATGCACAAAAAATGTAGCCAGCCGAAACAATTGTGCTTCTATTCCTGCACATGCGAACTTGTATTTACTTAAAGATAACTACATCTGAAATGCAAAATTCATCCTTATCAAGCAGTACCCCATTTTTACGTACTCTTAGAAGATAAGCACAGAAATACAAAATAAAATGGTACAAGTTCATTATGGAAGAGATGTCTGCTGTGAGGAATGCAGTAAGTAAATCAGGAAGGTGATGTGAATTGGTTTAGGAAAGCAGTAATCTCCACTCCGTGTAAGGGTTAAAATGAAGGCAAAATCTGGTAAACATTACAAAAGGCCAGCCTAGTATAAATCTGTACACCCATTCATCAACAACATCAGTCAGGTGAATCTGTAGTACAAAGCAAAAAGTTCCAGCCAAAATGGTAAAAAAAAAAAAAAAGACTTGTCCTCAGGCAGGGTTTCACATGGGCCATTACGAATTTCCTCATTTATCTAAACTTCATAATTTTCCTCAAACAAGGACATTCTTGGGGTCTTTATTACCAAATTGAAATGGCAAAACATCGACCACCATTTCATCGACCCCTAAATACTGAAGAACACGTTAAGCGAACAGCCAGATCATCAAGTTTTTTCACAGGGAAAAAAATCGGTTGGCCATCATCATGAATTTGCCCTTTTCCCCACTGTAGTGCGATCTCAGAGGTGGTATATTTAGTTAGGGGGGTGGGGGCACAATCCCCCACTTTGCAGTGTTTGCAGTGGTGTGCCATGTCTAGTTGGCCTACCGATTTTTTTCCCTGTGAAAAAGCTCTGTGATCTGGCCATTTGCGTAAAGTGTACTTAGTATTTAGGGGTCGATGAAACAGTGGTTGATGTTTTGCCATTTAGATTTGGTAATACAGACCTCATTTTTGAGATCTTCAGGCAAAAGATCAAAGTAAAAAAACAGTGATACACTGTAATTTAAAAGCCAAGAATCAAATGCAGATATGACTAAAGAAGGAATATTTTTTACAGTGAAGTATTTCCCTTACTATGAATTTGTGCAACCTTATACTTGATATATTTAAAGCAATACAAATATGTCTAGAGGGTTGTCCCTTGTAAAAAGCAGTTCTATATGCTTTGCAGCAGGTTTCAGTTAAACCTCTGTCTGGAATTTGCAAACATAGTTCTCTATAAGCAAGCAATACAATGAACTGATGTCACAAAATATTTCTTTAAACTAATGCTAGAAAGTATATAACAAAAACTGAACTGTTTTCTATTTTGCAGCAATGAATTCCACTTTCACGAAAAGCAAACTCCAACTCTACAACTTCAACACCACATAAAGATAAGATGGTAGTTTGTGTGTCATACACCTTAACATATTTTGAGAAACTGCAAGTTTCAAAAATTGTCACAGGTTCTGGAACATAGGGCTATGCCTGCATCCATCTAAAGCAATAGGAATAGATTATAGTACATACAGCTATATCTGCAGCCATCTAAAGCAGTAGGAATAGCATCTGAAACATAGGACCATGACTGCTGCATTCTAAAATAGCAGGTATATGTTCTGGAACATATAGCTATGCCTGCAGCCCTCTATGGTATTAGGAATAGGTTCTGGAACATATGGCTATGTCTGTATCCTCTAAAATAGTAGGAATAGATTCTGGAACACAGGGCTATGTCTGCAGCCCTCTAAAGCAGTAGGAATAGGTTCTGGAACATAGAGCAGTGTCTGCAGCCCTCTCAGGCAGTAGAAATATGTTCTGGAACATTGAATTTTGTCTGCAGCCCTGTAATATAGTAAAAATAGGTTCTGGAACATAGCGCTATGCTATGTCTGCAGCCCTCTAAAGCAGTAGGAATAGGTTCTGGAACATGCCATGGATGCAGTCCTCTAAAGATGTAGAAATGCTTTCTGGAGGATACAGCTATATCTGCAGCCCTATAAGGCAGCAGGAATAGGTTATGAAACAAATAGCCATGTCTGCAGTCCTCTAAGGCAGTAGGAATAGTTTCTGGAACATCTGGCTACGTCTGCAGCCCTCTAACGCAGTATGGATAGATTTTGGAACATAGGGCTATGTCTGCAACCCTCTAAAGCTGGAAGAATAGGTTCTGGAATATAGGGCTATGTCTTCAGCCCTCTAAATCAGTAAGAATGGGTTGCAGAACATAGCACTATGTCTGCAACCCACTAAAGCAGTAAGAATGGGTTGTGGAACACAGGGCTATGTCTACAGCCCTCTAAAGCAGTAACAATGGGTTCTGGAACATATGGCTAGGTCTGCAGCCATCTAAAGCAGTAGAATTTTTGGTCAATAGCTACTTGGCCAAAAATACAGTAGCAACTGGAAAACAAGGCAGCTGAGTAACGCCCCTTCATAATGTTTCCCTGCCTCAACATGGCACATTAAATCTGAAGTCAATTGTGTTACATATAGGGGGTGCAGCTATGCAGCTTCTGGATGAGACATATGGAGAGTGCCCCCAAAGAAAACCATCATTGGTTTGCTGCACTGATATTCTTATTTCAGCCACTAGTACTTTCAGTTATGTGTCAGTGAGACAACTACACCAATCGTCCAAATAGATGTTATTTATTGAAGCAGCTGTAAGAAAAAAAATATCATACCCTAACTTCTATCATCAATATTAAACATTTATGCACTGTGCATAGCCAGTTATGACTGCACACCACTTAAAAAATTCTATTAACCTGTTGTAATTACAGTTACAGTTTTAAGTTACATCATACATCACGGGTCTGTTCACAGACAGAGGAGTTTCTTAGGACATGATGCTAAACCCTGCAGTGAAATCTCAAATAATGAATTTTACATACCACCAGCAGTTCTGACCCCATACACACACATATACACACACTTTGAACTTTCTTGTGCTGAATTGTATCTCCCACATCCTTGTTTTTTTAAGTCCAAGGTCATACAACCATGGGGTTTCACAGAGCCCATATAATGCACTAATCTACAAGGCTGTGCAACCTCAGAGTGACCACAATCAGCAGGTGATGGAGAATTACCAGGGCACTTGCTGCCTTGCGCAAGTACTGTTCATCTGTCTCATGTGAACTACTGTCTGCTGGATCAAATCAGGGATGTTTCAGACTAATTCTGCTGTCCTGCTGCAGTGATTCAGTAACACAGGCTCAGTCACAGCAACATCAGAAAAAGGTTCAGACAGGCAAATAAATGCTACAAAGGCTCTCAAGCCAGATGCAATACTAAATACTTTATAGTAATATCTGGCTATAAGATGGACTGGCACCAGTCAATGTTATTATACCGTGAATGTGAAAATATTCGGACGTGAATGCTTCCTAGCACATTTCTCCATGAATACAGCAGCATTTTGTCAAACAAAAGGCTGAAGTAAGACAGTCACATGAGAATACTGAGCAATCTAAGAGCAAAATACCCAGAAGAAGACAAGTACAAATTACCACTGCTTAGTCATTTAACAAGTGTGGTAAAAATTAAGACCAGAAAAATTGGAAATTCTACAAAATTCAAAAAGTAAACATAAATGATTCTGCTACAGTCCTATAGCTTCATTACTCAACAACTAACCCAGCATGTTTTAACACTTTTGTCTGTATAAAGAAGCTATGAATCTGACATTTGACCCATTAAAAGGACTGATAAAATAATGCTGAATCCCTAGTTCAAGGGTATTACACTATTTACATCATCACTTCAGGAAATAGTCAGTCCTCATCACAGGGTTCACATATCAGAAATGATAAATCTACACTGGAGGTTTTCATATCTGCCAATAAAAACAGGTATAAACCCATGGAATAACAAAGTTACAGCAATGTTAGGGAAGTGAAGAAAAACATCTTCAAATAATATTCTTAAGAGTTTCGACACAGCTTATATTGTTAAAATATTCCTTCGTTGACCTAACACAAGTTCCATTGCATTATGCCACCAATGCAGCCTACATTATTATAGTATCATATCATTTTTGCATAGAGTTCATACGACAAATAATAATCCACCAATTTAAATACACTTTGCAAGTCACTAAGGGAATTACTATGCTGACCGTTGCACAACAGAAACAGCCCACAAGAATATCATGTTATACTGTAATTTATTAGGAGGATGGATGGATATGGTCACCCATTCCTACTGCCTGACCTAACCACACCAGCCAGAACTGCATTATGTTTACCAGTTTCTGTTAACTATGTAAGACCCAATAGGTAGAGGTTGCTTTTTCGATGGGTGAGCAGTAAGTGACTTGCTCAGACTCCCAAACCAGGAAACAGGAACTGTCTGAAATGAAAGCCAGGATAAAAGGCTATATTATTTGCAGCCTATTAATTTACCCCACTAAGCTGCGATGATTGGCACTATGCTAGTGAGCTAGTCATCCCAATATGAATAAGATCATGATTTAGATGAGTGGTGTAATAATGTGAGAAACATACAATTATTATTGTACTCAATTCATGGTGTAAATAAATAAAATACATTTAAACGGTCAGGACATTTAAATTAGAAAGTAAACTTTTTCCTCAACAGAGAGGTCATTATGAGCTGACTACTTACTTGATTCATATTACAATTAATCCAACCAAGCAATATAAAAGGACAGAAATTAAATTTTTGTATAATAATATCAACTCTGAAGAAGGTCAAAGCATGAGGTGACGCTCAGTACTTTAGTATCGCATGAGTGATATTATTGGGACAGGGCAATACTAGGAATAACAAAAAATAGATGTCCACACCCTGGCATAAAAAATACACAAAAAAAACATGGGGGGTCTGGGGAGGGAGGAGCTACTGCAGCAGTGATCATTCAAGCAATCTACTATAAGGTAGACACAGGGCTACATCTTTCACATCTTTGGATCAATTATTAATTTCTTGTGAAGGTAAGAAGAAGGGACAACCTGTATCAAAACAGACCATTTCCAACTGGTCATCTAAGGCTATTATCCTTTGTTATACTCCCCATGACAAATCCATTCCAGCTAGGGTCAAGGCCCATTGTACAAGGACCTTGGCTTCTTCTATGGCTTTTGGAAAGGGTTGGATTCTAGAAGTATTCTAGAAACCACTACTTGATCCTCTGTACATGCTTCTACAAAGCACTATAAGCTGGATTCCTTCTCTAGGTCTAGATAATGCTTTGCTAGGACATTCTCCTTCCACCTCCCAAATATATTTAGCTGTGGTAATCTATCCATATAGCTAAGGCTACTGCAGCAGTGATCAATATGATGAATGTAGTATATTGAAAATGTTTTTGAATTAAAGGTTAAGTGCAAAGTCCAAGGAATAGGCTTTCACTAAGTGATTCATGAATACATTTTTTAGCAAAAATGGCACAGGTCATCATTATGTTACTACTGTAATCTGTTCAAGATGTCATAACTAAATGAATACCTAACAGATATGTGTTGTGATGCTTAGAGGCATTGAAAGTGTAGCAAAGATATGTTTGCAAAGTGTTTAAGAAAAAAACTCCTACTGAATTCATCTGCATATAATAAAAGATCTATCTGGTAACCTATGTGAGGAATGCAAGCTCAACCTTAGAAGAAGTTTTAGGGGGCAGTGAAAGTGGATAATGAAGTCCTCAAATTTCTGAAAATTTTGCAACAAAAAAAAAAATTCCGCATTTAAAAAAAAACGTTTTCTTTAATTAGTGGTCCCAGCAATGAGAAACCATAAGGCCATGCTTTTGGCAGACAATTCCAAACTGCAGTAAGCTTGCATCTCTTAATGGGCCTGCTGCTGAGCTTATGAACATAAGTGAGATATTTACTACTTAGCTGTGTGCAGCCTCATCTAGTCTCCAGTATTTCCCTGGTCCTTTGCCTAACAACACTGAGCCAAGCCAGAAAATATGGGATTATCCTTTTAGTTTCAAAAGAGTCACCAGAAAATAAGAATGCCAGTTATTATACAAATGTTGACAAACTTTGTAAGTGTTGCAACAGATGGAGTTAGAACCAGTGTTTTTAAAAACTTATGGTACCTTTATTACTTTGCCACTGAAAAATATTTGTAGCTTTCCACTGCCTCAAAATACATGTCCATCTGCTTAGAAAGAACAGCGGTCATACCATTAACAAGTGCCACCCATAATAACTTCAAATTCTGACTTGTATCACCATCCCCATTTTGCCAAACAAAGCAGGAGTTAAGGGCTTGTTTTGGTTTCTCTTTGTGGACAACTGTAAATTAGGTGCTCTTATTGAATCCCCTAGTGATGTCAGTATTCTTCAAAAGGGCCTTACACAGACCAATGATTGGTGCCAAAGCCATGGTGCAGCGGTTTGCATTGTCACCTCACAGCAAAAGGTCCTCTAGTTCGATTCTCGGCTTGGGTGCCTTCTGTGCGGAGTCTGCATGTCCTCCCTACATTCATGTGGGTTTCCTCCAGGTACTCTAGTTTCCTCCCACATTACAAAGACATGCATCTGGAGTGTTTCTCCCTGGGGCTCTGCTGAAAATTGGCTCATTCCAAGTCAGACGTTCCTGGTAAACAAATGTTAAATAAACTAAATGCTAAAAAATGCATCAACTTTCCCTTTAGTAAAAACAATGTCCTTGCTGATTATAAAATAAACAATAATAACCTAAGTACCAATTCAGTAGTGAGAGAACTGGGAACACAAGTTGACTGTGACCTCAACTTCGACCACCATGTGTCTACTACGGTGAGGTACATCATTGTACATCACTCACCTGATTATCAAAGGCATCACCTCAAGAGAAAAAGAAGTTATAACTCCCCTGTACTCGCCCATCATCAGTCCTATTATTGAATATTATGCTCCCTTTGGTATGCACTGTACGAGACACCTGCAGCAACTTGATAGACCTCAGGGATTTCGAACTTAGAAAATTCAGGGTCGCCAGAACATGTCTTATACGGACAGACTGAAGTTGCTGTCACTGTACTCAGTAGCGTATAGACTACTTAGAGGCAACTTATGTCTGGCTTACAGGGCTATCTCTGACCCAAATCTTATAAAAATGCTGCACATCTGTAAGTCAAATGGGACTAGAGTCACATGTTCCAGAGACCTCAATCTAGCCTGCGACATAAATAGGACCTACTGGAGAGAAAGCTACACCTCTCAGAGGTTGCCACTCCTCTGGAAAAGGCTTCCAATCCATGTCAAGCAGGGCACCTCCATGACCCTGTTTAATCACAACCTGGATGACTGGATGGGAAACCATAAATTTCTGCCGGTAATTGCCCCCGCTTCTCTCCTGGACATGGGCAGTCCTTGCTAGAAAAATCTTGAGCATAGGCAATATTTTCCATCTAGTATTATATTAGAATTTAATGGCTAGGCTTATGAAGACACTCCAGTCAATAGCCTAGTAACAGCCTATGAACCTAAGAACATATAATTCTGTGTAGCATTTTAAATTAAGAAGAATGTTAGATCAGACCCATATGTATGTGCAAAGTTTTAACTTTAAAACCAAATATGACAGCAAGACACCAAGAGCTCAAAAGATGACTAGCACATTTACCAGCGAAAGAAGTTGTATTTTTCAAAGATACACAGGAGCAAAGATAACATTAAAACAAAAGCAGATACCAGAACATTCTGAGTTGAAATGATAACGCTTCCAAAGTCTGTCAAAAATGGGTGGAAGAGCAGATAATTCAAGCCGATCTTTCAAATGCTATTAACAAAGAAAATCAGATTTTGCATATGTTAGGAAAAAAATTCTCCAAATAAAAACTTGCTAAACAAGAGGAATAAGTCCATGGGTGATGGAACTGGAAAGGCCGCAGAAATACCTCACTAAAAGAATCACAGGCCTAAAGCAAATGCCCTACGCTGACCGCCTTAAAAAACTCCAGCTATACTCGGTCACATATCGTCTATTCAGAGGCGATCTCTGCATAACATACAAGGCCATGTCAAACCCAGAGCTGTTGGACATGCTACACTTAAAGAAATCCCAATCCCTCAGAGCCACACACTCCAGGGATCTAAACCTTGTCATCACAATAAACAAAACATACTGGAGGGATAGGTTCCTGACCCAGAGACTCCCCAGTCTCTGGAACAGATTGCCCATACATGTCAAACAGAGTGCCTCTTTGTCCCTCTTCAAAAGGAACCTTGACGATTGGATGGGAGAAAGGAAATTCACCCCAGGGATCACGTCAGTCGCCCTGCTAGACAGGGGTCCAGGGAAGTAAATAGTGTGGGAAAAAATAGCCAGGGAATTGTTATGGCTAGGCTTGTATAGGCCCTAGGGCTGATAGCCTAGTGCCAACCTATGAACCTATGAACCTAGGGAAGAATAATTCTTTGACTGAGGTATATATCATGCCAGTAAGTTTTATTTATTATTTCAGGAAGAGTTAAGGTATTTTGTATGGGTGTTCATGATGTTGCCAGTTTTGTGGAAATGAAGGAAGTCACTCAGGAAAAGATAATCTCAGGCCTTGCAGGCCAGGCAGAGGTCACCCCTAAGGAGTCTGTATAAGACATATAAGACAGGCAGGGCTATATGGCATTCTAGCTAGGCAAAGGAACTCGGGCCCTTTAGTTACTTTCTGAGGAAATGTTGGGGCCTTTCAGGCTGAGTCATTTGTTCCCCTTAAGGAAGTACTGTATTCAGTTATGGACCTAATGAGAAGTAAAAAGATAACGAAGCATTCTTGGATCTGGAGGAAACACCTTTGGTAATCAGCTGGACTAAATACAAGAATATGCTAATGACCATAGATAAATGGTTGTCCAAAGAGAGCTCATTGTCAGTAAATGTACCAAACTCTTTCATGAACTGTGTCCATTTTGATGGGACCTCATTAATATGGGAGAGGCAAGGATGCTCCTTTTTAACAAAGAATACAATATTAATCCTTTTTGGAATTTAGCTTAAGACAATGGTCATGGCAACATTTGCTTGTATTACATAGACCCTCTTGTAGAATGTGGGAGTCCCCATGGGAGTTATTGATGGCTCCAAGTTTGCAATCATGAGCAAACTTTGCTAGCCAGTGGTCCTTGACATCATCTTTGTTGTCAGAAAAGTATGTACCAAACAGAAGTGGACCCAGTAGTGAGCCCGGGGGACACTGCTGGTAATGAGCTCTTTGGTGAGTTTGTCCTCCAATATTAATTTGTTGGGTACTGTCTGTAAGCCATTCTGATATTCACTGGGTGACATAAGGGTTTACATTTAGTTTGACAAGCTTATCTGTGACTTGCCCTCATTCTCATTCAACATCTATGTACATTTTCAAACAAGTCAACTCGCATTGATGAAGTCGAAGAAGCAGCAACCTACTCTCATCCAATGTCTCCATAATTTTTTTTCAAAGAATCAGCTAGGTTAAGCAGGCAGGCTCTGCCTCAACTGATTTGGGGCAAAGGACTTTAAGCTACCAATAAATATGTTAATGAGGTCCATAGTGATGCGTTATATTGTCTTACAGATGAGGCTTATTGTGTCTTATGGAACCGTAGTTCCCATGATCAAGAGTGGGGCCATACTTAAGTAGGGAATGACCATCACAGTCCTCCAATTCTTGAGAATGAAGCCGGATGAGAGGCTGTGGCTGAACAGACTGTGGAGTGGGTCAGTGAGACAGTAGATAATAATGGCAAGGAAGGATCACAGCATGCTGTTGGGCCCCATGGAGTTAGCTGTTTGTTCATCTCTGTCAGAACCTTTAGGGCCTATTCAAGGATGATGTTCGAGGGAAGGCCAGCATGGGGAGAAGCATGTAGAGGTTAAGTAGTGATAAGGGGTGAGGTTTGAATGAAATTCATCTGTCGGTGTGTCAGCTGTGTCTTCAGGGGCTGAGTAGGTAAAGTCATTATGTATGAACTTTGAGCACTGCTGGGTATTGTTTATATGGTTCCTGATATATTTGAAGAAGGACTTGTAACTTTGACAGAGGTGACCATTTTCAGTTCATACTTATCCTTGTAAGAACTGATTTTATTTCTATGCTCTTTTTTAACTTTCTGAGTTTAATTTGAGGTGTTGGCTTTTTATGTTGTTGCTAATGAAAAGGATGTTTTCACCATTTATACTAGGCTTGTACTACAGGGGATTATTCCTAAACTTGGTACTGTATTTGTTATGAGTTTTAATGTAAATATTAAGTTGAGAACAGAATGTCTCTACAAATGCAGCGGTGTTTGCTGCTGGGCCCTCAAGAAGGGGGCTCCTGATCCTCTTCAGGTTATCAAACAGCAGGAGTAAATTCACGTGCAGAAGTTTTGAAGATGTTAGGGTTTGTGAGTAATTTGGACAGAGTTCTAAAGGTGAATACCACTGTGATGGCCAGACCTAACCAAGGATGGTGTAATTACAGACACAGATCATAAAGGTATTTGTACTGATCAGATCCGGTACGTTAAATGTTCTTGAAGGAAAGCATGCAATCTGGTCAAAGGTAAGTTTGCACTGATGAAGTGAAGAAAATACTGACCATACTTATTTGTAGTAATACAAGCAGTCCAGTTAATAGTCAGGGATTTGAGCTTGTTCAGCTATATTTGGTGGGTTGTAGGTGCCACAGAGGGAGGAGAATTTTTAGTTAGCCAGGATGTAGTATGGGTATTATTTATACTTGCTAAGATGATCAAACTCACTGTTCAGCTGATTAAGTCTAAAGATGAAAGAGGCATGGAAAAATATGGCCACACCTCCACTGGTTACAAAAGTACCCTCAATAGAAGGGCTGAATGTGCGACAGTCATTGATCCCTGGTAGGTCAGACATGTTATCACTGCACTGAAGCCATATTTCTGTAATGATATGGATGCCAATAATTCGTAAGGTTAGGAAAGCTTTTAATGATGGCAGTTTCTCCTTCTAACATTGAGTAGTGCTACTTTTATACTGGCCTGACTGGGTTTGGCTAGAATTATAACATAGAATATGTCTGTATTGCTTTAAAAAGTTATTATAATATTAGATAAAGTGTTAGGCAGCTTATGAAAGCCATGAGGTGAAAGGTGCAAGCCACACAGGCCATCCCAGGTGAAGTAGATAGGATTGTCACTCACCTGTCTCCAAGCTGACACACTCTTGACCTCCTTTGAATGACATTAGTAACTAATCATTCTCAGTGAAAACAGTGTACTGCTCAAGACTAGCTTCAAACGAGATGGATATATTCTCTGAGAGCTCTATTATGTTTTTCTTTCTAAAACCTAAGGAAGTCTGTCTCAAGTCATTCACAGCCACATGAACATTACATGTATCTGGGGTGAAGAGACTTAAGTGACTCAGATAGCAGCCATATCCCAGCAACTGAAAGGCAATTTACCATCACCTTATCTTTGCTAAGGCTAGTAAGTAGTGTCTGTGTCTCACAGTGAACTCCTCTATGACTAGGCCATTTCCTTTTATTGTGTTTTAAGGTTTCAGGCTAGTCAGTATGGTGACTCCCTTAAAAGTTAGGTCATGGCTGAAAAGTGGCTCTGGACCGGTTCACCTACCTGGCTACTAAATAGTAAATAAAATAAATAAATAGAAAAGTGGTGATGAAGATGTATCATTTTGAGTTTTTATGTGTTACTGATGAGTTTGAACAACACCCTTTTACCCCTGAAGCCATAGATGTTTGGAAAGAGAATCCCTGCCTCAACATAAGAAGGCCTGTTTTTGGGTGAGTGTCATGCAGGTGCAGTGTGGATGTGAACACTGACAGCCCCCTGTGTGTATGTCCAGATAAGAGGCCAGTCTCCAATGTAGGTAGGTATATGCACTTCCCACATGCAGACTGTAGTGAAGGTAGAAGTATGAGTAGTGGGCAATAAGAATGCTGCCCCCAGGTACATTGTAGTAATAGGATGGCTACACAGGAGGAAGAGTTAGTCTGCAGGTCCTGTGGTCACATAATTAGGTTGCATAATTAAGTGACTTAATGATGAGATGGAACTAAATGTGCTGACTACAGAGTTTTAACTTATTACAGCTGGATGACCCCTCCAGGTGTTTTTGCAGTTACATCCTCGTGGCACCTCTAATCTTCAGGAATAGCTTTTACATTTTGCTTCTTACAGGTTACTTAGAGGTGACCTCTTTTTGGTCTCTAAGGCAATGTTTCACCCAGTTGCAGTTCAGTGTACATGCCTAAACCATACTTCAGTGAGAATCAACACCAAATTAGGGACCTTAATGTCAGAAATAAATATCAATAAGATAAGCTGAAACATGTCTTACAGAACTTTGGAATACACTTCCCTTTACCCTCAGATGTCAGCCAGTAATTATCTTTCTTTGAAAATAATCCTTACACAATCCCACACACACATGCATATATATACACGTGTGTGTGTGTGTGTGTGTGTGTGTGTGTGTGTGTGTGTGTGTGTGTGTGTGTGTGTGTGTGTGTGTGTGTGTGTGTGTGTGTGCATATGCACTCATATAGGCACTGATACAATATTAAACTACAGTCAGCTTTTATTCTCAGTAGTTTTGTGTTTTGTGCTAGCTCACAGAGCCATAACTCGGACATCATAAATTAGGTAAATGAGTTAACAAAACTATCTAGCAAAAATCTATTTCATATACATACTACAGAATCAAATATTAATGACAGTTATAATAATAGATAAATAGCATATCTTGTTAGATTTAAGACAAGGAAATGCAAACAGTTTATTGTGGCACACAACAATAAAAACATTATTGCAAATTTTGTCACATAGAGCATATCCATGAATACCAGGCACACACACACACACACACACACACACACACACACACACACACACACACACACACACACACACACATACTCACTGAAGCATGAGATGTGATTATACTTAAAGGAGGCATACTGTATATTAAAACTGCTATTACTTGTGATGCTGTCATACTCACATTACTACTAGATTTAAAACAGTGAACATTTCAGGGTAATAAAGGACACGGGTGTTTATAATGCTGTTGCTAAAGTACATGTAACACACCTTAACATGTCCTGGGGAAGAAATTAATATTTAAGAAAATTACAAAAGTGGAAGTTATGATACTGATAGTGTTAATCTTCACTGCCTGAATAAGGAAATTAAAATAAATATTCTATGAAGGTGTGTGTGTGTGTGTGTGTGTGTGTGTGTGTGTGTGTGTGTGTGTGTGTGTGTGTGTGTGTGTGTGTATGTGTGTGTGTGTGTGTGTGTGTGTGTATGTGTGTGTATATGTGTGTGTGAGTAATATAACAAAATCTATAATTTTAACGTAGTCTGATTTTATTTGCAAAAAGTTCTACAAGCCAGACATGTCAAACATAGGTGAACTATACATTAATACGACCTTGACTTTAGCAGTCACCATTCTTTCACTTCCCCATGTCACATATCATAACAAACACATTGCCTTTATAGCCTCTATACCATATCCTGGCCATTTTGCTTTCGCCTTCCTCTAAACAAAACACACAATGTCCACATCCCGTAGAAGAAGTAATCCCCTAGTTTCAACACAAAGAATTAAATACCACAGCTAGAGTTTCTGTTCATTTCTTGATGAGTTAAATTGCCTCAAGACACAAAATGAATTTCCCAACCCTAGAGTACATGATTTTATATGTATACTAGTCATACTCCCACTTTTGATTTTTGTCCATTTTTTATACATTTTTCTGATTTTTTATGTTAGTATTATTTATTATTGACTACAGTGGGCTACATGAACTACCTAAATTTCTACTGAATACGGTTTAGGGAAGGCCCGATTCAGAAATGCTATGGCAAGGTGTTCATGAGGTGTACACCTCGCAATAACCAGTTCTAATTCAGGAACAGCCTTACCATGGTGCTGCAACATAAAGACATGCAGCACCACAGTAGGCTATCTCAGCTGCAATGCTAGATGCTAATGAGGCAGGCCAGAGGAGAGGCATATGCTAGTCTGCCATGAGGTCTCCCCTGGAACTGCCTGTAGTATGATATTTATGCAGATGAGCGATTCAGAGAACTGCTCAGCTGCATAACATAGCACAGCCATTTCTGTCCACTTACGGCAATAACTATCACCATAGAAGTAAGTGCTGGAGAGTCTACTGGTCAGGTATTATTCAGGGGGTGTTAGTGTATGTATGTGAAAGGCTGCATATATGAGTGTGTTTGTCTCGGAGGTAGCAAAAGGGGGAGTTAGTCTGGGATTAGGTGAGGTGCATTTGTGTATGTGTGAATGTGCGCATGAATGCCATCAGGTGGAGAGGGTATGTAATAAATGTGTTAATGTGTGTGTTTGTGGATCAGGGTAAGTTGGACTGTTGTCATACATCCACACACCTCTAGACTGAGTGAATTCTGAAACATTGGGTTGGGTGGACAGCTAGACACCAGGGATAACCCTATAGACATGGTTCAGGGGGACCACTAGACACCAAGGATAACTTCCTATGCTGTAATAGCATTTGCACATAATGTGGGTGGGGAACACTATACATAATAGGTAGTATCATGGTCTGTAACAGTAACAACACATACACACAACAGGGATGGAGAAACACTTCATACCTGGAATAAATTCTCATGCTGTAATGGCACTACACTTAAAGGGCCATGGAGGAAACACCAGAAACCAGAGATACTCTATACAGCATGCCTTAACAGCCCTTAACTAAAAAATAAATAAAATGTGGTGCGGGCGAACCCAGATCTGTACCCTCACACTTCCCACAGAGGCTACTAGTCCTTTGTATCACCACTAGACATAGGGCTACCATATAAAATAATAAAGAAAATAAGGGTTAACAAAAAGGTAACTACAAAGAATGGGTCAACCCTGCACCATCTTCACAGTAAACCACACCACTAACCCTCTTTGATAAGTTAGTGCATCAAGGGTCTTTTTAACATATATTGAAGATCTCTAGGATTATTCCATGTCTACAACAGGTTGTGGTATATGAGGAGGAGGGACAGGAAGCTATACCTCTCAACCTTGTAGTGCTAGATGGGAAAAAAAACAGGAACAGATTTTACCTGTCTCATATAAACTTATTATTGAAGGGTATGAAGTGTGAAACTCTAATGTCTTGCATTAATGACTGACTGAAATTATCCATGATTTATAAGGGCAAGAAAGCTGAGACATTAGGGATATTCTGGCAACACACAGACAAATATGGTGTGTGTGTGTGTGTGTGTGTGTGTGTGTGTGTGTGTGTGTGTGTGTGTGTGTGTGTGTGTGTGTGTGTGTGTGTGCGTGTGTGTGTACTTGAATGTTTTTATTGTGTGTGGGAAAGTGAATGGGAGTTTTCCTGTGCTCACAATACGGCCATTGCCACTGTTAACTACTGCAGGAAGTGCCGATCTGCACTTGCAGTAATTAATGCCGTTTCAGCAACATACTAATTATCCAGTAATGAGGTCATTCCTCCTTGCAGGTAATATGTATCTGAATTACAAAATATCACATTGTGGAAATAGCCAGGGTCTTTTTTACCGCAGCCATTAACATGAGCCATGAGGTTCTTTCTGAATCCCCAAGGGAGGTCGCACAGGTTTATATGAAGAGAATATCTGCTGAATGCCTTAGAAATGTGGTGGTGGTGTAAAATGCATTAAGTTAGTTAAGCATGCAAGTATGTTTTATTTTATTTTATTTTTGAAATCTCTACATTTATTTAGTAGTTTAGTGCAAATGTGTTACTATTTGTTAGTTTGTAGTAGTATTAAAGTTTTGCACTTATTTTTAATTTATAGAGATAGAATCATGGCCATTTTGCCAATAATACTGTTTGCTTATTAGCTAGTTGCTCTTAGATTTTATTTGTTTATTTCAGTTTTTTTCATTTTGCTAAAATTAATTTAATTTCCGCTTTTTTTCAGATGTGCATTTTTTAATTTGGAAGTCTTAATTTTGTGGATTTCATTCTATTAAAAATTAATTTCATTTTTAGTTTTTTTTTTTTTTTAGGTGGGAAGTGTTCGTTTTTATGGCTTATTTATGTGGATTTTCTTAATGCATGGGGAATGTGACTGGTGTTTTAGTTTTTATTTTTTTTATTTATATGACTTTTCGTTTATGGACCTTATTTTAAGTGGGCTTTTGTGTTTTGAGGTTTCTATTTGTGTCTGTGTTGGGTAAGCAGTACGTAAGGTCATTTTTCTTTACACTGTAGAGAATAAATCCTGTTTTCATTAACTTACTTAAGTTTTATTTACCGTATTAAGTTAAATGCAATGTATATTTAAGTTTATGGCTTTGTTTTCTTGGAGGGCTTGTCAGTGTTTGTATTTTAGTTATAGCTTGTGCAAACTGTTACTTAAGTTTTTATTTCTTTTTTCATCTCTGCTAACCCTGTTACTATTCTGTTCTTAAATACCACTGTCTTTCTAGCTGCCTGCCTCTTATGTTAATTTGACCATATATCCTCATTTCCTCTCTGCTTTCACTGGCTTGTGTGAGTAATCACAAAATTATCATTTTGTGAAATCACTCCCCTTCAACTATTTAAATTTGTTGGCCATCCTACTGTATTCCATAGTACCAGAATACAAAAGTGATCACCCCCTTTCAATCTATCTTGCTGTTTTAAAAATAGTGACTCTCCACTAAAACTTAACTTTTTAGACAGGTACAACTTAAGTTACCTACTTTCACATCTAACTTCTCTAGTGCACACTGCATTATTTAGGATAAACCTTTTTTTTTTCATCTTACCTTTAAGCATCCCTGTGACTAGCACTTGCTCTAATACCTGCTGGAAAGCACTAGGAAGCCTTAAACTGATACAAGCACTTAACTCTCCTTATTAATAAGGGGAAATTAATCATAGGCACTAAACAGCCTATAATTGCAAAGTACCTTGCTAAGGGAAGGGAAAACAGCTCCTGTACTTTAATAAAAAAAAAGCACCAAACCAGGCATGTCCAAGGGTCAGCTTCCAGCGATTTTTCCTGTCCACCTGGTGAATCTGGGCATACTGGGTCAATACAGCAATTGCCTCATGTACACAGACACCCCTCTCCTCCTACCACACAACACTACAACCTGTGAGAGATGCACTTGCACAGCCAAACTGGAAGCAAAGCTCTCTCCACCCAAGATTGTGCTAGACAGTCAAAAGGAGAAGGTTAACACCCGCACTACACCTCAAGCAACACATAGCCCTTCTAAACTCACACCACCAACATCCACTGATAGCAATACTAAATCCACATATGCGGAGGCCCTTAACTGTAACCTGCCCAAGCAACAAGAACCTCAGAAGCTAAACGCAAACAAACACCAAATCACAACCAAAGTGTCACATAGCTCACAACACCAGTGTGCACCCAGCAACAGCCCCTAAGGCAAGACAAGGTACCTAACACTTTAGCCATAGGTGACTCTATAGTCAGGCACACTGATGTCCCACTCATCAGGCTGAACAAGGAGAAAATTACAGTCAGCTGCCTGTCTGGTGCCAGGATCCACCACATAACACACGCACTCAAGTCACTCCACAACAAGGACAAATATGACACTGTCATTGTACATGTTGGAGTGAATGACTTGAGACGTACCTCCCTGGACTACATGAAAAGAGACATGGAAGAGCTCTTAGATCATGTGGCCCAGGCAGGTATGACCCTAGCCCTGAGCAGCATCCTGCCTTCACCCAGAATTATACCACAATATAAGGACAAAATGATTGACTTCAACAATTGACTAAGCTTCTGGTGTCATTCAAAGGGGATCCAGTATCTTTCTGCCTGGGATGACATGATCGACAGACCACGATGCTTTGCCAGAGATGGTCTGCACCTGTCGCCCCTGTGATTCAGGTTAGTGGCTAAGGCTCTTGCCACCCCTATAGTGCCTTTTTTAGACAAAGTTCAAAGGACAAAACCACCACCATAACAGGTACAAGCATGCAAAATCTGAAGGTAATGCTAGAAGTCTAAACCTCAAAATGCACACTCTCGAGGCACTCCTATCTGTGCAGTAACTAAGACCTGGTTCAAGGCTCCCGAGAGCACCTCTGCAATACCAGGCTACAACTCTTACCACACTTTTCAGCTACCAAACCAGGATCAAAACACTAAAGGTGGAGGATTGTCCATATTCACCAAGGATATTCACACCACCAGGGTAGTTGCCCAACACAATGCATCTGAAATTCTCCAGGTGCAATTAACAGTAGGTAAGACTGCAATCCAAATTGTAGCTTGCTACAGATCCCCCACCATGCCCCAGGATTCTCACTACACCTTTCTAAACATACTGGAAAATATTAAGATACAACCAAACACCCTAATACTGGGTGATTTCAACTATCCTGCCATTAACTGGGAAAACTACTCGTGTACCAACACCTTTGCCCAACGGTTCTTGATATTCATAAATTCCAATGCCCTGGATAAACTAATCCATAGTCCCACCAGGGGCTTCAATATCCTAGACCTGGTAATTACCAACATGGGAAATCGATGCTCCACACCTATGGTCACCGCCTCGTTGGTCAGGTCAGACCATAAGCTAATCACCCTTAACATCCACATCCCACCCCCACTTCCCAGTAAGGAAACCTCCATAAAAAACTTCTCCAAAGCCAACTTCATGCTACTCAAGTCAGAAGTGACAAACTTCATGACACCCATGCAGATGGGAACTGAAGGCTCGACTGCTGAGTCTTACACTAAGGCACTGTACGAGCACATCCACTCATGCATAAATCGTGCAATCCCAAATAGAAAGTACAGTTGTGTACACTTACCATAAATGTAGATGTTCAAGTGTATTCACTGGTGCAGTCATTACATTTGCATAATCTGCTTGCAGGTAGCCCTCAGTCGGCATGATTAACAAAGTCTTGGGTAGTGCGTCAGTTGCTGTCTCTTCTTCCATGATGTCATGTCGTCAGGGGTATAAAACATCTAACCGATGTCATTACACCAGTTTTTCTTGCCCCAGATGTCAGGTGCTCCCCTAATGGGAAGCAATTAAATCTATAAATATACAAGGTTATAACTCAAACAAAAAAGCAAATATACCACAGGTATAGCCAAACAAAGTCAGGGGGCTGGAGGGAGGGTAATCAGGACTGCAACAGTGAATACACTCGAACATCTATATTTATGGTAAGTGTAAACAACTGTACTATGTTCTTCATGTTTCACTGTTGCAGTCATTACATTTAGGTAGATTCCCAAAGCTAAGGATGGGAGGAGGAATTTAGATAGCATTAGGACCAGCTATAAGGCCCTGCAAAACTGCAGTGGCATAGCCAGCTCTTTATTTAGAGAAAATTGGCAAATGGTAATGCTTGGTGAAAGTATGTACAGAACTCCAGGTAGCAGATTCTAGGATGTCCCTGGTAGGTACGCCTCTGAGAAAGGCTGCAGAGGTAGATGCAGCCCTGCTTGGGTGGGATCTGATCCCCTGTGGGATAGGTTTTACATGGTGCTTATAGCAGAAGTGAATGCAATGGCCTATCCATTTGGAGACAGTTCACTTTGAAATAGCCTTCCCCTCTGTCCCTGCAGCAAATGCCACCAGCAGTTGTTCAGATTTCCTTTGAGGTTTAGACCTGTCCAAGTAGAATCCAAGTTGTCTGTGCACATCTAAGGAGTGCAGTATCCATTTACCTTTGTTCTGTGGATTAGGAAAGAAGGTAGGCAAATGAATGGACTGACTAAAGGCCACACTGGATACCACCTTTGGCATGAAAGAAGGATTGGTCCTGAGGGACACCCTGTCTGCATGAAAGATGATGAAAGGCTCCACTGCCATAAGGGCCTGTAATTCAGATACCCTTCTTGCTGAAGTAATGGCTAAAAGGCAAGATGTTTTCCAAGAAAGGAATTTTAAATCCGCAGTAGCAGCTGGCTCGAAAGGAGGAAGGATGAGTTTCTCCAATACAAAGTTAAGGTCCCAGGCTGGAGTTGGAGCTCTCCTGGGTGGTCTTAGATTTTTGGCCCCTCTGATGAACTGCTTGAGCAGTGGAAGAGAGAAGAGTGGAGGTTCTGTGTTATAATGAGCTGAAATGGCTGAGGCGTGAATTTTTATTGAGGAAAAAGACAGGCCCTTGTGAAGCATCTCAGTTATGTATTGTAAAATCTGAGGTAAATTGGGCACTGCTGTGATCATCCCTTGAGACTGGTTCCAGGCACAGAATCTTTTCCATTTTTCAGCATAAGATTTTCTAGTACTAGGCCTCCTTGCCTCTTTACAGAGTGATGGTAAAGGAGAGCTTAGGTAATTAGCCAGGCTGCTAGGTTCAGTGTTTGAAGCTGAGAGTGCAGAATCTGGTTTTCCTGCTGAGACAGCAGGGTAGGAGTCTGAGGCAGGTGCCATGGGGCCAACAGTGACACACTGCGCAGGAGAGGGGTACCAGTGTTGGCGTGGCCAGGCTGGTGCAATCAAAATAATCCTCGGTTTGTCTTGTTTGATCTTTAGAAGTACTTTGGGAAGCAGAGGCAGAGGAGGAAAGTCATAAACTGATAGGTTTTGCCAGCTGAAGGACAAAGCATCCACTTTCCAAGCTTGTCTGTGGAGATTCCTTGCACAAAATGTTTCCAATTGATAGTTCTGGTGGGAGGCAAACAGGTCTATATCTGGGCTCCCCCATTTGCTTGTTAACATGTTGAAAATCCTTGGTTCCAGTTTCCACTCGTGTGGGTCCATTAGGGTTCTGCTTAGTCCATCTGCCAGTGTATTTAGTTTTCCTGGCAGGAACTGAGCTTGTATATGTACTTGGTAGCTCAAGGATGTGTTCCACAATGCCATGGCTAGTCTGCAGAGGGGATAAGAATATGTACCCCCCTGCTTGTTTATGTACCACATAACAGTGGTGTTGTCCGTCTTTACCATTAATTGTCCTGGAAGAATGTGGTCCTTGAAGGCTTTCAGAGCATTCTGTACAGCTAACATTTCTTTATGATTGATGTGAAGGTGCATTTGAACTGGGTTCCATTTGCCCTGAATGCACTTCCCTGCCAGGTGCGCCCCCCATGCATAGTCTGATGTATCTGTTGTTAGGGTTTGGGCAGCAGGGGGTAGTGTGAATGGAAGTCCCTTGTTTTGGCGGCAGGCCTCTGCCCACCAACGGAACTCTAGGTGTAGACAAGGAATGATAGGAATCATTGCTTCTAGATCCTGAGAAAGTTGACACCATAGGCTTTTTAGATACCATTGTAGTTTCCTCATATGCAGTCTTGCATATGGAATTAGAAGAATGCAGGAGGCCATGAACCCCAAGGCTTGTAGTATTTGCCTTGCAGATAGCAGGGTTTTTGTGACCACTTGTCTGAAGTAGGTTGTCAAGTGAATTTGTTTCTCTGGTGTGAGGAAAGCCATCTGAGAATATAATTTGTTGACAGGGTACCAGGTGTCATTTCTTTTCATTTATGGTGTACTCCAGACAAGTTAGCACCCTCAGTACAAAAGCCAGATGAATCAAAAGTATGTCTTGGTTTTCTGTCTGAATTAGACAACCATCCAGGTATTGGTATATTTAAATATTTCTTTGCCTGCAAAATGCAATGACTGGAACTAGGCACTTGTAAATACCCTGGGCGCAGTAGATAAGCCAAAGGGCAGTGCAGAGAACTGATAGTGCGTGTATCCTGCTTTGAAGCATAGGTATCATCTGCAAGATTCCCTGATTGGGATGTGCAGGTATGCTTCCTTTAAATTTAGTGTTGCCAACCAGGCATCTTTGCTTAGCATAGGAAGCAACTGGTGAAGAGTCAGCATCTTGAATTTTGTAATCACCAAAAAGGTGTTTAGAGTAGGCAGGTCCAGGATATGAAAACATGAATTGTATTTTCTGGGTACCAGGAAAAATCTCGAGTAGAAACGTTGTCTCTTTTTCTCTTCTAGTACCAATTGAATAGCCACTATGCTTAAGAGAGAGAGTACTTGCTTTTGGGCTTCTTCCCAGTGCTTTGGAGGTAGATCCGGCATACCGCTTGGAGTTGGTGACATGTGGAAGTGAAATCTGTATCCTTGGGACACTATATTAAAAACCCATTTGTCCTGTGCCATGAGTCCCCAGTTCTTCGCATGAAGTGCAATTTTTCCCCCCAAAGTGGCAGTCAGTTGAAAAGTGCTTGGAAGTTCTAAAAATAAGTCATTGAGAGAGTTTACCATAGGGGGAGTTTTATTACTCCCAAATTTGGAAGTGGAGGCCCCCCACTTCTTAGTCCTGTACGTCCCCTGGGACTGAAGCCTGGGTGCTCTGCTGGATCTGGGTTTGGACTGAGAATGTCTGGAAGAGTCAGGAAAGGACCAATTCTTAGAAGGCCAATGCCTACTACACCTTGGAGGTTGTACTTGTAAAAAGCTTTAACAGTTTCCATAGATTTAGCTTTTTCCTCCATCTTTTTTAAGAATTTCTTCTGCCTTTCTTCTGCCTTGTGCCAAACAGGTGGTCCTGATTTAAGGAAGCATCCAGGCCACAGAAATACCTCACTAAAAGAATCACAGGCCTAAAGCAGATGCCCTACGCTGACCGCCTTAAAAAACTCCAGCTATACTCTGTCGCATATCGTCTACTCAGAGGCAATCTTTGCTTAACATACAAGGCCATGTCAAACCCAGAGCTGTTGGACATGCTACACTTGAAGAAATCCCAATCCCTCAGAGCCACATGCTCCAGGGATCTAAACCTTGTCATCACAATAAACAAAACATGCTGGAGGGATAGGTTCCTGATCCAGAGACTCCCCAGACTCTGGAATAGATTGCCCATACATGTCAAGCAGAGTGCCTCTTTGGTCCTCTTCAAAAGGAACCTTGACGATTGGATGGGAGAAAGGAAATTCACCCCAGGGATCACATCAGTTGCCCTGCTAGACAGCGGTCCAGGGAAGTAAATAGTGTGGGAAGAAATAGCCAGGGATTTGTTATGGCTAGGCTTGTATAGGCCCTAGGGCTGATAGCCTAGTACCAACCTATGAACCTATGAACCTATAAATTCACTTTAACATGATCTGGCAAGGATTGCTCCTTAAGCCAAGCATGCTTTCTAAGTACAGACCCAGTTACCGCAGCCCTGCAAGATGCCTCTAGTGAATCAAAACCACATTGCAATGTATGTTTACCAACTTGTTCAGCAGAATGCAAAAATCCTGTAAATCCTTATTTTCAGCACAATCAGGAGTCAACATAATTTTCTGTTTAACCAATCCAATAATATGCAGCTGATACTTTAACATATGAAACTGGCAATTCAAGGCCCTAATGGTCAAAGTTGCAGAAGTGTATACCTTCTTACCCCATATATCCAGCACCCTGGAGTCTCTATCAGAGGGGTAGGATTTTTGGAAGTAGTAGCTGTAATGCCCTTGGGTATCTGTGAAATGGTTTCAGGATCCGCAGTAGGATTTTTGAAAAGGAACTTGTGAGAGTCAGGAACCCTGTAATATCTGTCAGGTTTTCTGGAAGCAGGAGGTAAAGAGTCAGGGGCCATGCTAGATTCTGAAAAGGCATCATCAACAACGTCCAGTACAGGAGGTATAGCTAAAGGCCTGTGATGGGGCAGGAGTAAGAAATCCCTAAGCCTCTTTTTAGAATCAGAGAAATCCTGACTTTCGCAACGAAAAAGCTCCCTGAGAGTATGCAAGGTTTCACCAAAAGATAAATCCTCTGGGGGAGAGCAGAGGGAATACAGTCCGCAGCATCAGAATCCTCATAGGTAGATAAGGGTAAATCCTGGTCATCAGAGGAAACAGAAATTTCAGAATCCTGGTCAGAAGTATCATAAGCAAACTCAGTCCTAGGTCTCTTAGAGGGAGAAGGCTGGCTTCGCCTGATTAAAGTAAAAAGGGCTTCAGTCATTCTTATCATTTGTTCTTTAGGCACACAGGCCTGACCATGTGGTCTGGGCGTCAGTTTTCTAGGCATGATTTGAGTTTTAGGCCTTGAAGAAGAAGATGGCACTGGTTTAATATGCAAGTCAGTAGGCCTGAATACACCCTCAGAAGCCGGTGCCTGCACAGCGGCTCCGGGCCCATTCAAGGTAGAGATATCTGCAGGTTCCACAGTTGAAGCATCTCATGGCATACCGAACTCTGAATGGGTCTCAGTAGAGACCTGCGATTCTGAAGAAGCGGGTATCAGGGGCTGCGAAAGTGCCTCACTGAGTACCGGCAAACTGAGATGCCTGTCGCTGTCTTTAACTTTGCGTTTCTTAGGAATGTCGGTAGTCGGATGGCTTACTGAAGACCTATCAGGATAATTGAACTGAGCACCAAGAAATTTAGAAGCACAAATATACCAATGATGGATAGTTCGTGGTTTAAATCAGGCACAAAACCGACAGCGAGGTATGTCGTGGTCAGGGCCTAGGCAAGGAATACAGTACGAATGAAAATCTTTATGATGTATTTGATTTCCACAAGAAATGCAATTATTTATTTTTACTGACATCGGTTTAGAGCAAGAAAAAGTTTCCCCATAGGGGTAATTAGCTTTTAGTTGAAGACTTCGGTTCTGAAACTCAAAAACAAAAATTTCAGGAGTCGGCTGACCAGCAGTTGCGAACTGCTTCTGCTTCGGGCACTGCATGGCAAGAAAGACTGATGTAATGACGTTGGCTGCACGTTTTATACCCCTGATGACCTGACGTCATTGAAGAAGAGACAGCAACTGACGCAGGACCCAAAACTTTGTTAATCAGGCCGACTGAGGGCTACCTGCAAGCAGATAACCCAAATGTAATGACTGCAACAGTGAAACACTAAGAACATCCAAGATGCTCTCCTCCAAAAAAAAGGAAGCCAATCTGGTGGTCCCCTGCCATAAACAAACTTTACAAGAAAAGGAAGAAACTGTTGCAGAAAGAAGGAAAATCCCATGATGCAAAAAATTCCGTTACCAGCCTCAGTAAGAAGCTGAGATCCCTCGTAAAATGCTCCAAAGCTAGTTACAAAAATAAAATTGCCAAAGATTCCAAAGACAACCACAAAGCATTCTATAACTATGTCAAGAATCTAAATGGCAATGCTCAGATCTGCTCTGAGCTACAACAGAATGGCATTAAATATAATGACCCCACGGATATAGCCAATATCCTGGCAGATCGATTCAGTGCCAACTTCATCCCCCTCTCACCCCCTAAACGGCCATCTCAATACTGGAAGATTGCCAAATTCTGGTAATAACGGCCACGCAGGTAAAAAACGCACTCTTCAAAGCTAAGAATACAGCATCCATGGGGCCAGATGACATCCCGGGCTGTATACTACATGAACTACAAAATGAATTGACACCTCACCTAAGTGTCATGTATAATCATACCCTCACCTTAGGCTTTGTGCCCACTGAGTGGCGCACAGCTACAGTTATCCCACTCCATAAGGGGGGATCCACCTTGGATCCCGAGAACTACCGCCCCATCAGTCTGATGAGCCTGATCTGCAAAGCCATGGAGCATATTATCATGGAACTTATAAATAAAGATAGTGGCAACCTTCAAACACTGGACCCCTCCCAGTTTGGGTTCATGAAGGGCAAATCTTGCCTCTTGAACCTGATTGACTTCTTCGAATCAGTCTCCAGAACCGTGGATGAGGGTAAGGCAGTCCACACAGCCTATCTGGACCTCGCCAAGGCATTTGACATCATCCCCCACTCTGGAATCATAGATAAACTTACTAAGCTGGGCATTAATCCCTACATCATTTGATGGGTTGCCAACTGGCTTACTGACAGAACCCATACTGTAAAAGTAGCTGACTCCAAATCCAGCTCCAGACAAGTGACAAGTGGAGTATCTCAGGGTTCAGTCCTGGAACCGCTTTTGTTTGGCATCTACATCTCTGACGTACAGGCCAATACTAAGGGCTAACAAAGTTCACAGATGACTGCAAACGGGGAGCCATTACTGAATCCCCATATTATGTGAATACTCTACAAAAGGGCCTTACAGAAACAGATGCTTGGTGCAAGAGCCATGGGTTCAAGCTCAAGGCCAAGAAATGTATAGTTATCCCCTTTGGGAAAAAACATGTACCCATGAATTACCACATAGGTGGTAGTACACTAAACACCGAAAGTGTGATAAGAGACTTAGGGACACAGGTGGACAGTGGTCTCACCTTCAGTAACTACATCACCACAACAGCCAGGAAATCCTTCTATGTGGCACACCTCATCACTAAGGGCTTTTCATCCAGAAAAAAGGAGGTCATTGTCCTAATGTACTCATCCCTCATTAGACCCATTATAGAATACAATGCCCCATTTGGTATGTACCTCTCAAGACATCTGCAACAACTGGAAAGGCTGCAGAAATACCTCACTAAAAGAATCACAGGCCTAAATCAGATGTCCTATGCTGACCACCTTAAAAAACTCCAGCTATACTCTGTCACATAACGTCTACTCAGAGGCGATCTCTGTTTAACATATAAGGCCATGTCAAACCCAGAGCTGCTGGACAAGCTACACTTAAAAAAATCCCAATCCCTCAGAGCCACATGCTCCAGGGATCTAAACCTTGTCATCACAATGAACAAAACATGCTGGAGGGAGAGGTTCCTGATCCAGAGACTCCCCAGACTCTGGAATAGACTGCCATACATGTCAAGCAGAGTGCCTCCTTGGCCCTCTTCAAAAGGAACCTTGACGATTGGATGGAAGAAAGGAAATTCACCCCGGGGATCACGTCAGTCGCCCTGCTAGACAGGGGTCCAGGGAAGTAAATAGTGTGGGAAGAAATAGCCAGGGAATTGTTATGGCTAGGCTTGTATAGGCTCTAGGGCTGATAGCCTAGTACCAACCTATGAACCTATGCAGTTGACCATCACTGGTTAGCAGTTCCTCTCCTAATTCATCGGGAATACTAGAACTGTCTTAGCCTACCACAGACTCAGCCTGACCGATGTATGGGGCTGGTGAAAAGATGGAGGACACTGGCACAACATCATACCTCATGCTGGGAGGGTGCCATGACTCCTACCACCCAACAACAACCTTGTGATCTCTACAATCACTGATTGTAGGAGAAGCATACTTGTTTCTGTGCATGGCCTACCTCCCAGCTATGCAGCACACTGCTTCTGCAGTACAGAGTTCACTAAGCTTGTGACACTGCTTTATTGCATCAAACCTGAGGTCCCTCAGTAACCCCAGGATTTGCAAACTGATGCTTGCCAATCATTCCCACTAATCAAACATGGGCCTCTAAGAAACAATAGACTTTATCCCTCTATGCCACAGGGCTGTTCAAACTGTTACTTAGGATTTTATGGAGTAGATTAAGTATGGAAGTTTAGCGGATCATTAGAAGCTCTGCTGACATATTCAAGCTGTAAATAAACATTTGTTGACATCTTCAACCTAAAGACATTTTTAAATATATGCACAGAGTACCAGTTAAATGTTTACAACACAATCCTGTCTGGAATACAGGATGAGTAAAAACGTGTGTGTGTGTGTGTGTGTGTGTGTGTGTGTGTGTGTGTGTGTGTGTGTGTGTGTGTGTGTGTGTGTGCGTGTGTGTGTGCGCGTGTGTGTGCGTGTGTGTGTGTGTGTGTGTGTGTGTTTATCTATCTATCTATACACATAAACACAAAAGGGAAAACTAATTGTACAGGAATGATGTATTTATATGTGTATATACAGGCGCACACACACACACACACACACACACACACACACACACACACACCTAAGTGTGTGTGTGTGTGTGTGTGTGTGTGTGTGTGTGTGTGTGTGTGTGTGTGTGTGTGTGTATTTATATCTATGCCTATATATATATACATATCTATATATATATATATATATATATATATATATATATATATATATATATATATATATATATATATATATATATATATATAAAAACAGTAAAAAACAAAGCAGAAGGTAGCAGCCACGGCTATGTAGAATAACAGCTTTATTAGTAAAAGAGGTGAGAGCTTTTGTGGCACCAGCCACTTCATCAGACAATCAAAGAAGAGTAAAGCACAGCATTTATACCAAGCTTATCATTGCCATCAACTGCCCAATTAATCCTTAAAGCCATATACTTACTATAAAAAGTTTTATATCTAGTGTGAAAAATTTTAAAAGCTTAAAATTAAAAACAGCTCAACAATACAAACAGCATATTACATCATGCAACTTAATACATACAATATAAAAGTATAAATATATAAAAAAGTGTAAAAATATATAAAAAAGTATAAAAAAGTATAAAAGGTCAAGGGGGGAGGGGGGTACTACCTACTATTTCTTTAAACCTCTATTTAGAAGAATGGGTTTAATATTGATTTTGTCATTCAGGCCTACCCCAATGTTAGCTCGCAGCCTTATAATCCATTCTAGTTCCCTAGTTTCTACTCTATTCCTAACATCTCCTCCTCTATTGTCGGTATAGACTTTATCTATTACTAAAAATAAAAATTTGTGTGTCTCATCATGGTCCCTCACATGCCTGGCTAAGGCATTTGTCTCTATTCCTCTGGTGATATCATATACATGCTCCCTCATCCGGTCTCTCAGCCTTCGCATTGTCATTCCAACGTGGAAGGCAGGACAGACTGTGCAGTGTGCCAAGTATATAATATTCATACTGTCACAGTTAGCTAATATTCTGAAGGTAAACTCCTTCTTTAGATCTGAATGTAGAAATCTACTTCCAGTGTCAACGAAGGTGCAGTAATTACATTTATTGCAGGGGAAGGTTCCATATCTGACTGCATTTTCTATTCTTGTTTCCATGGGTTGTGGTCCACATAATAATCTTTTTTTAGATTTTTTATTTTTATAAGCAAATCTCGGGGTCTCACCTACCAGCCTTTTAACATCATCATCAGCACATAGTATATTCCAGTTTTTTCGATATGCTTCCTGTAAAGATCTAATGTTACTCGAGTAGGATACTTGCACTCTCATGTGTTTCTGACTAACAGTTCCTCCATCTATGATGGTATCCATATCTGAAAAGTATGACTTACCTATTCCTTCTCTTGCCTCAGATAGACCCACTAATGACTACTGTATCTCTTTTTCACTGTACCCTCTATGTATGAACCTTTCCTTCATGTTCTTGATCTCTTCCTCATACTTAGTTTGATTAGCTGTGAGTCTTGATGCTCTCAGACCTTGGCCTCTTACAGTGTTCTTAAATATATGTCTCGGGTGCATGCTCTGTCTATGCAGATAGCTATTCCTATAACATTCTTTCCTATAGATTTCAGTTTCCAGAATACCTCTATCTTTTTGAAGTATCCTGACATCCAGATAATCTATAACATCATAGGAATGCTTCACTGAAAACTTAAGGAAGCTGGTACTATTGTCTATTTTGTGGAAGAATGATAGAAATGAGGCTACATCATCTCCCCATAGAATAAAGAGATCATCCACAAATCTCCTGTAGAACTTCAGATGCCTTCCCATCTCAGTCAGTAGGAATTCTTTCTCCCACACAGCCATAACAATATTTGCGTACCCATTTGCACATGAAGTGCCCATGGCTACGCCATCCTTTTGTCTATATAAATTTCCTTCAAACAAAAAGATATTGTTCTCTAATATCAGTTCCATCAACAGTGATAATAAATCAATATATATATATATACACACACACACACACACATATATATATATATATATATTTATACATATATTTTATATATATATATATATATATATATATATATATATATATATATACATACATATAAACATACACATATATATATATATATATATATATATATATACATACACACACACACACACACACACACACACACACACACACACACACACACACACATGCACACACGCACACACGCACATGCACCCATCATATAAGCTGCTCACCTCCCACACTCCACTACTTATATATACTAACTCCAAAGTCGCACTAAAAACCAAAAGACAGAAAACCCACCACCACACATTCTACACCTCCCTTGCACAAACACACATCACATACACACAATCACCACCACTCTCAACACTTACACACTCACACTCTTACCTACCTACCCTAACCCACACCTAAAACTTTCCAACACACTCACATACAAGCAAACCCTCCCCAAAACCCTTAAAAAACATTACACTTACCTAATGTGCCATCACTACTACAGGTTCGACATTTCCGGGTTCGATATTCTGCAGTTTCACTCAACTGCAGTTTCAACACTTTGGTCTCGAGATACTGAAATTCGACATTTCAGTATTTCAAGATTCCAAAGTGAACCCATATATATATATACATATATATATATATATATATATATATATATATATATATATATGTATATATATATATATATATATATATATATATAGAATACATTCATTTGATCGTGCGCACATTGCTTGATCATGCATAATACTGACTTTAAACCTCGAATTTCAGAATGCCAAATGGTCAGAATGTCATAAATAACACTGAATTTGACATTTCTGACTGCTCAACCACCTAAATGAGTGTTACCATGGGTCAAAAAGGGGGCAATATTTTGGATTCGCAACGCTTGCAATCGCTTTTTGGGGATTTTGCCGCACTGCTTTAGACATGTTATACATTGGTAATATATCAGTCGGCTAAATGAATGTATACTATATATATATATATATATATATATATATATACACACACACACACATATATATATATATATATATATATATTTATATATATATATGTGTGTGTGTGTGTGTGTATATATATATATATATATATATATATATATATATGTATGTATATATAGATATATATATATATATATATATATATATATATATATATATATATATATATATAGATATATATATATATATATATATATAGATATATATATATATATATATATAGATATATATATGTATGCATGTATATATGCATGTATACAAGGAAATACTGGTGTTAACTGTCACGATATCGACCACAAAACACTGAAAGCACATGCACTGAGAAACAACCTCTGTTTATATAACATTTAAAGAAAAAAAATAAACAAACAAAAAACATATGTATATATTGCTAACTCCATGATCACACAAAATCAAGAAAAGGGCATACTCCCCAACCTTGAGAATTATGGCATCTTACACAGCTGTTCAGCATTTGTTTAGTCAAGCAAATACAGTCGACCAAACAGATGTTGACTAAAAACATTGTTTGACATGAACAAGTCCACCTATGTGTATACATACACACACACACACACACACACACACACACACACACACACACACACACACACACACACACACACACACACACACACACAGATATACACCGCTGCACACGTGTATTATTTTTAGTGGATGGTGGCCTAATGGTTAAGGTGTTTGCCTTACAAACACAAGGTGAAGGGTTTGAGTCTCACAAGGGATAGTTGGCTAAGCTTAAAATGGCTCGCAAGGGCAGTTAGCTTAGTACTAATCTATGAACCTATGAACCTATGACCAAACCATATCTGCTATTTAGTCCATCAGCTATAACATGGTTAAACACAGAAGCATGCATTACCATAAGTATACATACAAGTTTAAAACTAATCCCCTGGCAAAAAAACAAGTCTGCTTGTATTAAATTGTTATGCTGTTATAATGGGATTAAGTAAGCACTAACTTTACAGTAACCAAGAACTACATGTAAATGATTGAGTTATGGCTTTCTTAAGCATTTAGACACTGCTATAGATGTACAAAGTCAGTGTTACATTTGAGCTGCAATGCAGGGTGGGAGGCATAGATGTAATGTATGCATATAAAAAGTAAATCCCTTCCTTAATATGAATACAAAATCTCTCAGAATCAAAAGTAATAAAAATAGGAGTTAAACTGCAACACTTTCGTAACTTAATTTTACATTGAAGTACAGTTTGTGACTGGTTTTCTGGTCAGGGGGCAAACTTGCTAAGAGCAATAGTGGTCACTCAGTGGCAGAGAATAATTTCATGCTGTTTTTGAGGGGTACATATTATTGGCTGGCATTCTAACTGCTTTCTTATTGGTTCATTCACTTTTACACGCAGCTTAACAGTGCTGGCAGCTATTTGTCCATGTCTTTCTCAAGACTTCCAGAAGAAGGAGAGGTGAAGTATGTGCACTGAGAAGTTTTCCTGGCATGTTCAAGGTTAAACCTCAAAAAAATACCCAGGAAAGCATTTTAAATTACAGCTTGTATAATCATTTGGTGATTTCAGTACCTTTTCTTGCTTGTTAATTAAATTTTACAACTTTTTTCAGCGTACTGGCTTTGTGTTTGAGCAATCATTAGGCTGTTAAAGTGGTTGCTTACAAGTTATTTCTAAGTGTTTTTCCTGTGATTTTATCACTTTTTCTACATAAAACTGCAGCTTAGTTAAACAGCTGATATTGTGCATTTCTTATTCATTTGTGTAGCTAACAGAGCCTCCATTTTGTTACACTGAGTGTTCTCCTTTGTTAATGCATTAGGTAACATCTCCATCTAGCTAATAAAAGTGTTTTCTCTGTGACTTTCTACTCTTCTTAATACTTTTGTGACCCAATTTTACATTAAAGTGTGTTTTTTGGTTGGTTTTCGTTTCTACGTGTAAACTTGCTGAGTGCAGGAATGGTCATGTGGTGGTAGGGAATTATTTGCTGCTGTTTCTGAGGGGTACCCATTATTGGCTAGAGTTCTAGCTACTTCATTACTTGTTATATCACTTTTATACTTAACAAAGGAAGAACATGCTCAGCACAGCACTGTGCAAATTTGTACTCAGCAGAAACAGGCACTCATTTTCAAATTATCTCTCTAGGAACCTTAGTCAACTCCACCTCTCAGTTTTAGCTGTATAAACTGCAGAGTTAAGCAGTGGGAAAATTGTTACATATCTAAAGGTGATCTCATAGCCATTCTAGACAAAGTCTTTACTGTCTTCCTGGTGTTGGTACTTTATCCACACTTACTAGTATACCCCAAATCAATACATTAACTATGAGCCAACATGCTTCCCTCAGTAGTTGCACAAAGAGGTTCTACTTTGAACTAAGAGGCACGTTGCTCTTTGTGCACAGTTCTTTTAGACTGACAGCACTCCAGTAAATCAAAAAAAAAAAAAAACCTCATAGGTGTTATTTTCCCTTTTAGCCTACATTTTTAACTATCTAGAATCAGCTTTAGCCAGCTTGACTGAAATGGGCATTCTGAGACAGTGTAGCAATTTTCACATTTGCTGCCAACCACTTATTATATTAACAGACTGACAAAGTGTGTGAGAGATGTAGTTATATAATATAATTGAAGTCAAAATTCCCACATAAAGCCACTACAAATAAATAGGCAAGTTGTCAGCTCCACAAAACACCAGTCACACAGCTCAGACCAATCATATAGACCAACAAATGCTGAGGTTTTTAAAAGTAACCTACATTAACAAGTCTTCCTAAATGTAACTCAAAAAACATGTATCCTTAGCAATGTCACAAACACACAACACAGGTAGCACCTATCACGAAACACATCTAAGAGACACATCAGTTAACTTCAAAAGCCCATAATGTAAAGTTCCACACAGCCCAATATCCTAGTCATAGCTGAATCCAAAGTGAGATACATCGGGCTCCGCAAGGAAAGGGTCACCTATCCTTGCCTATTAAGTGCCAGGATTTGCCACATCACATATGATCTCATGTGCCTGCACTACAAATGCACATATGACACAGTCATAGTGCACATGATTGTATATAAGTTGAGATATACCTCTCTGGACCATATGAAGTGAGACAGGATGGAGCTGTCAGATTGTGTGTCTGAGGCAAGTATGAACCCAGCCTTGAGCGCCTTTCTACCATCACCAAAAATGATGCTGCAATACAAATAAAAAAGATTATTGATTTAAATAGCTGCCTTAGCATGAGGTGTATTTCAAAGAGGTCACAATATATAGATGTCTGGAAGGAGACAGTAGTCGTTACCAAAGCTGGTAGCTTCTCCACATTCTTCAAAAAAGTTTTACCGCCACACTTGTTTAGACAAGATCATAACCTGGAACTTCTCCACATCCAAGTTACAGTTAACAAAACCATTTGTGATATCATAGCTAACTAAATGATTCCCCCTATGTCTTCCATCAGCCCACACCTTGTACATAACTAATATGGAGTCCTTATGCATTAAGCCAAACACCATTCTCATTGGACACATAAAAAACCCTTTCACTAACTTGGAGACTTATACATCCTCAAACATGTATGCCCAGGCATTTCTGTACTTCATCTATTTAAATTGTCTGGACCAGTTTGTCTTTATCTCAACCAGAGGCAATAAAATTCTGGAATTGTTCATTATTAATATGGGAAAGCTTTATTCCCCGCCAGTTGTTACCTCCTGCCTGGTCAAATCTGGATAACAAATCAGTCACAATCGTCATAAGACTGAAACCAGAAGCATATTTTGTTACCTCAATATTCAAATTATGCTAAGGGTAATCTACTAGACCTAAGCTATGATGTGAATAAATCCAAACTCCCCTTCCAACTTGATGATCCCACTACTTATGCAGAATTATTTACCGCCAAATGCTATGAACAGGTAAACAGCTGCATAGATGCATCTGTCCTTTTCCAAAGTAAATACAGTTCCACAACTTAAGAATAAACCTCTATGGTAGAACCCAAATATAAACAAGCTCTATAATAAAAGGAAAGGAATTCACTGTTTGCAGAAATAAATTTAACTCTCAAGAAGCTAAAAATGCTTTTGATAAACTCAACAGGAAACTCTAGACCCTGACCAAATCAACCAAACCCAGATATGAGGCAAACTGAGCCAAACATATGAAGGATCATGACAATGGATTCTTTACCTGTATTAGAATCCTCATAATCAATCTGCAGCTCTGTACAGATAATAGGTAAATGGTAATACACATTCAGACCCAAGGACATAGTCAGTCTAATAGCAGACAAATTTAGCTCTAACTTCACATCCCTCGTCCCCTCCTATATTCCCAGACTACAGACTACATCTACACCACCCCCTCAAATCTTCCAAGAACAAGTCCTCAATGCACTATGCAGGGCCAAGTACACTACTTCCATGGGCTCAAATAACATACTGGGCTGCCTACTGGCCAGCTTGAATCAAGACTTGACAGACCCCTACAGGGCTACTCATTAAAAACCTCCAGTCTTCATTCCAGATGTATGGAAGGCAGCAACAGTCATCTCCTTGCACAAAGGTGGGGCATCAACAGACCAGGGTAATTACTGACCCATTAGCCTGACTAGACTCAGCTGTAAGGCTATGGAAAGACTCATTATGGACTTAATAAATAAGGACAAAGGCAACCTACAAACTCTTGACCCAAGCCAATTCAGGTTTGTTAAGGGCAGATCCTACCTACACTAAACCTAGCTGATTTCTCTGAGAAGATTACAAAAGCAATGGACAAGGGCAAATCAATACACACTGCACAGCTAGAACTCACAACCACTATCCCGCATCCAGCCATTGTATATACATTCTCCCAGTTACATGTAAATCAATCTATGTAACTCACTGGATAGCAAATAGGCTCACAAACAGAACCCAGAAAATTAGCATGGGCAGCTTTATTTCCTCAAAAAGACCTGTCACCAACAGTGTATCCCAGGGTTCAGTCCTTGGGCTACTCCACTTTGTCATTTACTTGTCAGAGGTCAAAGCAAATGTTAAGGGATTATAACTGACTAAGTGTGCAGATGACTGTAAACTTGGTGCCATCATAAACTCCCTAGAGAACACCGTGAGCCTCTGAAAAGACCTTTCCAAAATAAATAGCTGGTATGAAAACCATGGACTAAAAGTAAATGCCAAGAAATGCAAGAATGATTTCACCTATAACTATCACATTAAGTACACCCCCTGAAAATTGATCTCATAATCATGTATCTGGGAAGCGATGTTGACAAGATCGTCGTCACCATCATCAAGTCACCTATTATCAATACCAATTCATGGTTTATGCTGTGGGCCAACTGTTTCACTGGCGATTACTTTGCAATTGTTAATTCTACTTCACTGCCCTTTCCTTACTAGGAGGAAGTATACCCGAGTTGCATATTCGCCACTCTTGTATGTGATCTTGTGTCTGTTTCTCTTTTCTGAACCATGTGTTAGCTACTATCAAGCTATTTTCCAGGCAGAAGTCTAGAATGGTCTCTCCTTATTTATTCCTGTTGCCCCAACCATGTGGACCTAGGCAGTCCTCATATCTTGTTATATCTGACCGGGTCTATATTATATCCTCGAATGTTTAAAAAAGCGAACGCTGATTGATCAAACTTATTTTCGCAAAACTGTAAAATATCAAAGCAGCAGAAACTCGAATTTTTTCCTAGGGAAAGAATTTGGTTGTCCGTTTCTGTTGCTTCGGTATTTTCAGTGTTATGGTGGAAAGTTACTGGTCGGATTCAGGTAAGTGTGCAATTGTGTGGATGTGAGTGTTAGGGTGATTTAGGTGAGTTAGGGTTAGGGTTCGGGTTAGGTGTGTGTGCGATTGAGTGGACATGAGGGTTAGGGCGGATTTAAGTTTGTTAGGGTTAGGGAGCGGGTGAGGTGAGTGTGCGATAGTGACGGACCTTAGGATTAGGGTTTGGGTTAAGGTAAGTGGGTAGTTAGTGGTGTGTGCATAGTTTAGTGTAGGGTTAGGTATCAGAGTTTAGGTGTATGTGTGTGGATTTCTGTTTGCTTGGTGTGCTTGTGTTGTGTGTATGTGTTTTGGATCAGCAATTTTTTTCCCTGGGAAAAAAAAATCGCTGATCTGACAGTTCGAGATTGTAAGCTTTCACTTAAATTAGGTCGATCAATCAGCGTTTGCTTTTTTAAGCATTCGGTGATATAATATAGACCCTATCTGACCTGATATGTGCATTCAATACCCATTATCAACCAATTCATGTTGTCCTGCTTTATTTAGTAGGACCTGCAACTGCTGTCTGAATGCACTCTTTTCCTCACTGTCACAACCCTGCTGTGGGGCATAGGCTGGATTTGTGAATACTGCCCTATCATTAGGCTGAAGTCTGACTGCCATGAATCTGTCACTAATTCTGATGACAATTCCTCACTGCCTTCTGAAGCCTCTCCCTCACCATAATTCCCACCCTTTTTCCACACTGTCCTCCTTTTCCTGAGTAGTAGACTCTGGATCCCAAGACAAGTGGCTTTGCTGCACTGCCCCTCCATTTTGTTTCTTGAATACATAGGGTGTCCAACCTCCTCCGCTGCATCATTTCATCCACTTCCATGTTCCATCCTGTTAGTGCACCTACATTGAGTGTAGCGATCCTTAGTTCATGTTTGTCAGGTTGATTGGTTTTATGTCCAGCTATCACTCAACAGCTAGGTAAATGGACACCATAGCTTATTAACCCAGGGCTGCTGAGCTTTATGGTGAGCGCACACTGACCAATAAGGACACATATACCCCTCCCACCATTATCATGGGTCTCTGGCATAGGTCAGAGTAGACTGGGTCCTCAACCCACTTATCACCATTTGCTGACATTAGTCAACAAGACCAAATAACCTAGAATCACATT
Source organism: Protopterus annectens (assembly GCF_019279795.1). Classification (NCBI taxonomy): domain Eukaryota; kingdom Metazoa; phylum Chordata; order Ceratodontiformes; family Protopteridae; genus Protopterus; species Protopterus annectens. The sequence continues at coordinate 785,163,778 of NC_056726.1, read as the reverse complement.
TTTATATTGAGTGGACAGCCCTGCCATGACATGCAGTCTATTATCTATGCTTGCCTCTCTTGAGGATACTGCGCATCACAGTAGATGCCCAAGATGGTTAGTCTATACAACTCTTCCGCTTGTAGGGCACTGTGTAGAATCTGTGCTGCTGTACACAGCTCCATTCTTTGGTGAGTCTGAAATGGAAACATTCAGCATGTTTTTGGAGGTATGAGGAGCCCCACAGAAACACAAGGAGAATGTGTAAAATCCAAACAAGCATTGACCGGAGGTCAGGAATGAACCTTGCACCTTGTGCATGAGAGGCAAAGACCTTTACTATTATGCCAACTGGTCTCTATGTTAATGACAAACTGTCTCTATGTTGACAAGAAACTGTCCTTTAATTACCACTTATCCACTGTAGTAACAAAGTCCTTTTTTGTTTGCAGCTTATATTTAAAGGTATATGCCTCTTTTAGTATATACTTGTCCAACACTTGTCACAGATGGAAAGACCACAATGCTTTCCTCACAAAAAAATAAAGGGCTTAAATCATAAAAACTATGCAGACCATCTGAAAACTCTGTCCTTCTTCTAGGTATCATACAAGCTACTAAGTAGTGACCTTTACAAACCATATATAGCCTCAACAGTCCCTATCCTATCAAACCTATTACATATTAATAAGTTCAGTGGGAGAGTAAACATCTGATTAAGGGATCTTAATCTCTTTTGCAACATAAGCAGGTCATGTTGGACGAATAAATGTATTATCACACAGAATACTGCTTCCATGGAATCATCTTCCTCTCCGCATAAAGCAAGTCAGTAGAGTAGCTAGGGTGGGGCGAAGGGTGCAATCACCTGGCCATACCTCTCAACCTCTTAGAGCAAGAAATCTGGACAAAGCCATTAAAGAAAAGTGGGACAAAGGCCCAAAAATAGGGACAATTTTTAAATATTGCTCTTACAAATGTAGCAAGTTGATAGAATAACAGGTTTTGCATTTGCATGCATTTTCTGAAAGTTATGAAGTCTGAAACCCAAATGTCTGTCATTATTTTCTAACTTCAGTCTTTAATGATCTGTCACTAATTTGCCATATGGACCAAAATTCCGAGGCAAAAATCTGTACAGTTGAGAGGTATGCACAGTGTTAGAAGACATGACTGAGAGTTCCTGCAGCAGCCAGCATTATTTTTCTAGGTACTAAAAAATACCTAGGAATAAGTTTGACAGTTGTTAAGATCTTCACCTCCTAAAAACAAGAGTTAGCCTAATATTTATTTATAAAATGGTGGTACAAAAACAATTCATTCTTTTTTTTTTTTTGCTGTTCACTTAGAGAGTTGGGAGATGCATGAATCGACTGCTGTAGGAAGCAAATGCACCAGTCAACTTCTTTTTTGTGTTTTGCTCGAAGAGCTGAGGAGGGCATGGTCTTCTCTGAAAGGAAGCTGATGGACTAAACGACTTCCATCCAAAGTTTTTGTTGCTCTTCACTTGAAGGATTAAATGGTGGGATGGTAGTTAGAAGACTGGCAATGGGTGTTAGATGAACTAGCTACAGTCCTGAGCAAGGTACGTCTCTTACTCTGCTCATATGTAATTTGGACAACTGAATGGGAAACCATGAATTCACCCCTGGGCTAGCACAACATGTCCCTTATGAAAAGCATCAACAAGTAAAGTTCCCAAATTATCAATGTTCTGCCAACCGCTGAGTTATTCATACACAAAACATAAGAGCTAAAAAACTACCAGGGTATGTAAAGCTACGCTTCATAAGATCCTCAAAGATCAATAGCCTTGTAAATAGCTATAAACCATAATTGGCTGCAACATTTCTTACAAGATGGTTATTGTGCAGGATGTAAATAGTGTTTCTTATGTGCAAAGCACACATAATCATACTTAAACAATTAATTTATACTTGTCACTACTTAGCACCTTGTTACTGTTAGTGAACATGTTTTTCACAAGTATTTTTACTATTAAATCAAGTTTAAGTCCTCTTATTTTGTTGCTTTAGATATGACCATCTGACAGTTGAATATAAAATATCAAGACACTAGTGACGTACTTCTCATACGAGCAAATATAAGTGATTTAATTGTTTCAGCTGATTGTCTGGATTCCATTTTAAGATAAAACTGTTTTAACATTCCTATGAGAGTTACATAAACATACTGAGGTCAAAGTACTCAGTGGTTGTTTCCATTAACAAGGCCACGTCTTTGTAGCCCAGTTGTGTTTGGCTGAGCTTATGTGAACTGTAAGATGGAACTTGTCAGGCCTGCTATTTGTAGATCTGTGTCATATATTCCATAAAGGAGTATGTGCCACAGAAAACATGCATTCTGAGAGGCTTTGCTGTGTAATAGTGATGATACTTCCAAGCAGAGAATTAATTACATAATGTGAACTTACTTGCCTATAATATGCTGGGCCAGAAATAAACAGTTATATGTGAAGGGAGTTTCAATTTTTGGAAGTATCAATCCAACCAGTGTTCTAGAAAGATTCCATGTTAAGTACAATAAAAGTTAGTTCACTGCCAAAATTAATGTTTTGAATGAATTTGTTTTGTTTTCAGACCAGTACAATAGTATTTCCCCTCCCTAGTGGTATGGTAGAAGGGCGTGTGCATTCATTTCCTTTCCTGCTTCTGTACCATATATTATGTTGACAGGATATGAAGAAATTATAAAGATGTGACTAGTGAATGAACAAAAGCACTGCATAAATAAATTACATCTGCTAACTTTAAATTTTTCAGATGTCCAAATACTGTACTTCCAGCTACATAGCCAACGGACATGTTACAGTACCCCTGAATTACTGGGGTAGAAACTGTTACATTTGCTATTAATTCAACTTATCTATAATAAATGTATTCATTTAATTTTACAGTCTTACGCAGAATAAATACAGCAAGCAAAGATGAGCTTTTAGGTTTATCCTTTCAGTAAGGGGGAAGTAAAACTATATGATCATGATTTCATAATATATATATATATATATATATATATATATATATATATATATATATATATATATATATACATATCTATGGTTTATAATCAAAATCTTGAAAATCAAATGACCGACCTGCTCCTGTTCGAACATGGTAGGAGCAACAGCCGGTATGTCGATAGTCAAGTGAACAGTGCTTCAGACGATCGTCAACAGGGCAGAGAAATGTAGCATATATATATAGGGTCTATATTAGAACATCGAAGTTTCAAAACTTCGAATGTTCTAATATCAACCCCTATTCAGCGAAAGCTGAAAGTTTCGAAGCAACAGAAAAACTAATTTTTTCCTAGGGAAAGAATTTGGTTTCCATTTCTGTCGCTACAGTATTTTTAGTGCTGTGGTGGAAAGTTACGGGTCAGGTTCAGGTAAGTGTGCGATTGAGTGCGGGTTAGGTTAGTTAGGGTTAGGGTGCGAGATTTAGGTATGTGTGCGATTGTGTGGACATGAGGGTTAGGGCAGGTTAGGTGAGTTAGAGTTACGGTGTGGGTCAGTTAAGTGTGCGATTGTGTGGACGTGAGGATTAGGGTGGGGTAGGTGAGTTAGGGTTAGGCGCGGATGAGGTGAGTGTGCGATAGTGACAGACCTTAGGGTTAGGGTTTGGGTTAAGGTAAGTGGATAGTTAGTGGTGTGTGTATAGTTTAGTGTAGGGTTAGGTGTAAGATTTTAGGTGTATGTGTGTGGATTGCTGTTTGTTTGGTGTGCTTGTGTTGTGTGTATGTGGTTTGGAACAGCAAATTTTTTATCTAGGAAAAAATTTGCTGTTCTGTATGCTCGAAGTTTTCAGCTTTTGCTGAATAGGGGTCGATATTAGAACATTCAAAGTTTTGAAACTTCAATGTTCTAATATAGACCCACATATATATATATATATATATACACACACACACACACACACACACACACACATACATATACATATACATATACATTTAATATGGGTACATCACAACCTATTGAATAGTGGTATACTGAAAGTTATAATACTGAATGCAACATTCTAAAATGTGTAAATGCTGAAACCTTGCAATACTGAACCTAAAATATCTACTTAAAGCATACATACATACACTATGCCAATAAACAACCAGTCAAAGGATATCACTTCCCTGATAGTGAAACTCAGAAATGATAGATAACCCAGGTCCTGCGCAATGTGCAGTGTGTGTGTGTGTGTGTGTGTGTGTGTGTGTGTGTGTGTGTGTGTGTGTGTGTGTGTGTGTGTGTGTAGGAAATCCAGCTCTATACGTGTGTAGGGGAGTAGGTATTTTGATTTTAACACATTAAAATTTCAGTATTTTGCCATTTCAATATTATGTATTCAGTATCATGAATATCAGTTTATTGTTCTTCAGTAAGTTGACATGAGCCTTATTATATATGGTACACATTTCACTGAATAATTAAAACTGTGTTTTTTTCACTATTCGAGGTCATACATAATATTGTTAAGACTTGTTAGTTACAAGGCCATTAGAACAGCTTGAGAAGTGTAGACATGCCCCTATAATGGTAATCTGTTGAATTTCATAATGAAGTTACAAACATATGAGTAACAAAAAAGGAATCAGGATAAATCTTTTGCAGAAAAACTATCACTTTACCTGAACTGAAACTAAAACATGAAATAAAAACTGTTCAAGACTTATATTTCCAGAGGTAAAGACATTTGACAGGAATTCATTGATATGACCTCCTACAGCTCAGTAGCTGATGTAAAAGTGTTAAGAACCATATTTGAGTAAACCATATACCCCATATTCACACAACCCTCATAGGTTCATAGGCTATCTGCCCTAGGGCATTTATAAGCCTAGCCAGAGTGTGTTTGGCTTTCTCCACCCATCTTAAATGAATTTTGCTATGCCATTTTTCGAGGTTAGTATACTGTGCCTCTGTCTAACAATGACACAGAAGTGATACCCGGGGTAAACCTACTATCTCCCATCCACTCATCAAGATTCCTCTTGAAGAGAGTCAATGAGGGACTAACCTGGACTGGGATTTTATTCCAGAGTGAAGGGAGCCTCTGGGTTATGAATCTGTCTCTGCAGCATGTCCTATTTATTTCAGTGCTGAGGTTCAAGTCTCTCATTCTGAGGTGCAGCATGTCCATTAATTCTGGGTTGGACATGGCTTTATACATCAGGCACAGATCGCCTCTGAGCAGGCAGTATGCCACTGAGTTGAGCTGGAGTTTCTTTAACCGGGCAGCATATGGCATCTGTTTGAGCCCTTTGATCCTCTTGGTGAGGTACTTTTGGGGTCTTTCCAGTTGCTGCAGGTGTTTGGTAAGGTACATCCCAAAAGGGGCATTGTACTCAATTATGGGCCTGATGAGGGATGAGTAAAGAGGCACGATGACCTCCCCTGATCTAGATGTGAATCCCTTCATGATTAGGTGGGTTATATAAAATGTTTTTCTAACCACTTTGGCCACGTGGTTTTCAAATGAGAGATTGCTATCAACTTGGGTCCCCACTTCTTCCGTACTTAATGGATTACCACCTATGTGGTAATTTGTGGGCACTTTGTTTTTGCCAAAGAGGATAACTATACACTTTTTGGCGTTTAGCTTGAGGCCATGGCTCTGGCACCAGTTGTCTGTTTCTTTGAGGCCCTTTTGTAGGATGCTTGTGTCGGCTGGAGAGTCGATTATGGCGCCTAGTTTGCAGTCATCTGCAAACTTGGTCAGGCACAGTCCTTCCGTGTTGGCCTGTACCTCCGAGAAATATATACCGAACAAGAGAGGTCCCAGGACTGAGCCTTGTGGGATGCCACTTGCAACTGCTTTGGAGTCTGACATGGCTCCAGCAATTCTAACCACGTGGGTTCTGTCCTTGAGCCAGTTTGCAACCCACCTATGACATAGGGGTTTATATTTAAGCTGGTGAGCTTATCTATAATGCCCTTAACAAAGCCGAACTGGGTACGATCCAGTGTCTGTAGGTCCCCAATATTTTTATTTATGAGGTCCATCATGATCCTTTCCATAGCTTTGCAGACCAAGCTAGTCAGGCTTATGGGGCGATAGTTTCCAGGATCCGTTGAGGCACCACCTTTGTGGAGAGGGACCACTGTTGCTGTACGCCACTCTTTGGGTACATATCCTGTAGTAAGGCTGAGACTGAATAGTAGTTTTATGTTTGGGTTTAGCTCTTCTTGGAGTTCATGTAGGACGCAGCCCGGGACACCGTCTGGTCCCATTGATGCTGTGTTTTTTGCTTTGGAGAGGGCAGCTCTTACCTGAGCATCTGAGATGTCAGGGGGGCAGCACTCTGCTGGGACAGATATTTGCCCTTTTGGTGGGAGGGGGGGGAGAAGTTTGCGCTGAACCTGTCAGCTAGGATGTTGGCAATGTCTGTGGGTTTGGTGTATTTTTTGTCATTTTGGCCTAATTCTGAGCATATCTGGGAATTCCCACCCAGGTTCCTAACATAACTAAAGAAAGCTTTGTGATTATCCTTAGTGTCCTGTGCAATTTTTCTCTCGAAGCTGGCCTTAGACGATTTTATGAGTGCCCGTAGTTTTTTGCTAATACTGATCAGAGATACCTTCCCTTTTTGGGATTTTGCTCTATCATGGAGTAGCTTCCTCCTTCTATTGTATAGTTTCTTTATGGCTGGGGTCCACCAGACAGGACGCCTGCCTTTGGAGGATTGGGTCTTGGTTTTATTTGGGATTGCATGATCCATGCATTCCTGAAGGTGTTCATAGAATGCGTTTATAAAGGATTCTGCGGTCTGGGCCATATTTTCCACAGACCCGGGGGCTTTGAAGGATTCCACCTCGGTTTTGAGGAGTGTGAAATTTGCTTTAGAGAAGTTTTTCACTGTGGTTTTCTCGGCAGGGGATGGGGTCAGGATGTGAATATCCAGTGAGATTAGTTTATGGTCTGATCTTACCAGTGAGGGATACACTTCTAGTCTGGAGCATAGAGCCCCCATGTTGGTGATGATCTGGTCCAGTATGTTTTCCCCTCTTGTGGGAGTGGTAACAAGTTGTTCCATAGCATTTGAGTTTATAAATTCTAGGAACCTTTGGGCTAGGGTGTTGGAGCTAGAGTAATGCTCCCAGTCCATGTTTGGGTAGTTGAAGTCGCCCACTATAATGGTGTTTGGAGAGACCTTCATATCTTCCAGTGTTCTCAGGAAGGCCAAGTGGGGTTCCTGGGTTTGGAAGGATGGTCTGTAGCAGGCTATAAACTGGAAGGCAGTTTTACCCACTGTTAGTTGCACATGGATAGTCTCTGATACTTTGTGATGTGCCACCAACCTGGAGGTGTGGGTATCTTTGACGAATATTGATACTCCCCCTCCTTTTGTGGTTCGGTCCAAGTTTTGGGGCCGAAAAGCATGGTATGAGGTATAACCTGGTAGTGCTGGGGTGCTCTCGGGAGCCTTGAACCAGGTTTCTGTTACTGCACAGATATCGATGTTCTCCATGCTAAGGAGAGTTTCGAGTGTGTGCATCTTGAGGTTTAGACTTCTGGCATTGAGTAGCATTACTCTTATGATTACTCATCAGAGACATTAGTACCTAAGTTACAAATCCAGCTCACAGCCACATCCACCAGTGCTTTGTTCTGAACTTACAGTCTGTATCTACTCCTTGCAGGCATTTATCTAATGGCTGCATCTGATAGTACTCACTGTCCTCCAACAAACAAGTTGCCTGAGGTATACTGACCTATGATTTACAGCAGTACAGAATAAATGCTTACACTATCCAGGCTTACCATTATTCCTCACACCATGTTACTCCTATCACTCCTTACACCATGTTACTCCTATCACTCCTCACACCATGTTACTCCTATCACTCCTCACACCATGTTACTCCTATCACTCCTTACACCATGTTACTCCTATCACTCCTCACACCATGTTACTCCTATCACTCCTTACACCATGTTACTCCTATCACTCCTCACACCATGTTACTCCTATCACTCTTACCCTTTGCTTGGGTTACACAATATTATTGCCCTGTGATACAGCCTCATTTGTTACCCTGTTACTGTTGTGTTCTTAAGCACCACTGTCTTTCTAGTTGCCTGCTCCTTATGTTAATTTGACCATATATCTCATTTCCTCTCTGCTTTCACTGGCTTGTGTGAGTCAGCACAAAATTATCATTTTGTGAAATCACTCCCCTTCAACTATTTAAATTTATTGGCCATTCTATTGTATTCCATAGTACGAGAATACAAAAGTGCCCACTCCTTTCAATCATTGTTGCTCTTTTAAAAATAGTGGCTCTCCACTAAAACTTAACTTTTTAAACAGCTAAAACTTAAGTTACAGACTATCATGTCTGTTTAGTGCACACTGCAGTGTTTAGGATAAACCATTTTTTTTCATCTTAATTTAAGCATCTATTGCAAGACTACCAGTTATTGGACAGCCCACATTCTGTCTCTCAGTAGCCATCTTGGGATTAGTGCTTCTGTTTTCTCCTGGTGAGAGAAGGAGTGCAGCTACATTATTTCCTAGAGAATGCTCATCACCAGAAAGCCTAATAACTGCTTTATAGGTGGCAGCTTGGAATCTGTGCTTATATTCTGATCCTGGTGAGAGTAGAAGCAGAGTGCATTGATTCCTGACTCTTTCTGGTTGGAGAGCGAGTGTCCGCGCTTAGCGTACCTGATTGGTCTGATTGCTATTCGAGGCATCTACCAGAAAAAAGGCGACAAACCTACAAACCCTTGCATCTCTTTGGTGGATCACCAAACAGGCTGTGGCCTGCTTCTCTTCTTGGGATTGGTGCTAACATTTTGTTTCTAGTGAGAGAAGAAGCAAAGGAGAATTGTGTTCCAACAGAGTGAAGCTGTGACGAGACTCGCATTAGTAGTAGCCAGGCAGTAGCCATTCATGGTCAGTTGGCACAATGCCAGGGTAATCCTATGGGCTAGGCTTGTAAAGGCTCCAGGACCATTAGCCTAGTAGACACCTATAAACCTATGAACCTATGCATCTCCCCTCTTTCATCATTCTTGACAAGCAAATTCTTTTTTTCAGTAGGTACTGCTTGATTTGTTTCTAACTTCAGAATATCTGCCTAAATTCTTCATCATGAAGTTTTCAGGGACTATGTATTACTTTCCCCTAAAGTGTTTGGCAGTGCTCCGTACAGACTCAGACACCTTGAGTGACATTTTTCCTGTAAAAGCACAATTGCAATTTCTCCAATATATAGTTGCACACAGGATAACTAGTTTGCAGTGACAAGCCCTGTTCACATAGTTGCAAACTGGATACTCCTGACACTGATTGATATTCTCACTCCAACAGTCTAATCAATAAAAAAGGGTCTGTTGCCATGGATATGAACTTTCCTACTGTCTCTTTTACTGGCTTGGTGGATATGGGCTTCCAGAGGCAATGTAGAAACTGCCTCATGTTTACTGACAATCAGTTAATTCTCAAACAAAACTGATATGGTATGTGAGAGATGTATTAATACAATGTCAATGGAGGTAAAGTTCTCACATAAAAGTACTCCTAATGTCAATAAGGTTGTCAGTAGTACACATGCTGCACCCATCATGCACAACTCAAAGCAGACATATCAACTCACATATGCTTAGGCATTTACATGTAACCTTCCTAAACCACCAAGACCTCCTAGACAAATTACACATAAGAAATGCCCTCAGCAGCCCCAAATGCACTCTATCAAAACAACACCCACATCAACACAGGGTTGCATCTCATGGAGCCTTTACCTCTAAGCCCATAAAGCAAGTCACCACACACTCCAACATTCTAGCCATTGGAGACTCCATTGTGAGACACATTGATTTCCCTCTCACCAGGCTGAGTAAGGAGAAAGTTACAGTCAGCTGCTTATCAGGGTCTAGGATCAGCCACATTACTCAGGCACTTGGGCCTTTGGATGACAATTAGCAATATGACTCAGTCATAGTCCATGTGGGAGTAAATGACCTGAGAAGTACCTCCCTAGACTAGATGAAGAGAGACATCATAGAGCTTTCGGAATATGTGTCTCAGGCTGGTATGAGCCTAGCATTGAGCAGCATTTTACTTTCTCCAAGGATGATGCTACAATATGAACAAAAGATGATTGACTTTAATAATTGGTTTAGTTTCTGGTGACATTCTAAGGGGGTGCAATATTTGTCAGCATGGAAGGAGATGGTCAACAGACCACACTGCTTTGCCAAGGATGGTCTGCACCTCTCCCCTATAGGCTTTCAAATATTAGCTAAAACATTGTCTTCCCCCATAGTGCCTTTTTAGGCAATGCCAAACTGAAAGTACTTCTGACATAGCAAATTAAAACCAAGAAAATCTAAAGGTATTACTGCTCAGTGCTAGGAGTCTAAACAAAAGACTCCACTGCCTAGAAGTTCTCTTTACTCTAGAGAATGCTGATGTCTGTGCGGTCACTGAGACATGGTTTAAACCCACGGAGAGCACACCAAAAGTTCAAGGTTACAATGCCTTCCACACATTTAAACCAGCTACTTCACAGGCAGGGACTAAAGGTGGAGGTGTCTATCTTTACCTCAAAAATAAAAATACTTCAAGGCTGGTCGAACAAGACAATACATTTAAGCTGTAAAATCCAATACCACTTCATTGCAAGATATAGGTCCCCCTCTATGACCCAGGAAACCCATACCATGTAGTTAAACTTATTAGAAACACTAACCATCCAACCCAATACAATATTCATGGGTGCCTTTGATTACCACACTATTAACTAAGAATCCTATACAACACCAAACGTACATGCACAGAGATTCCTGGATTTTGTAAACACAAACTCCCTGGACGAGATCGTCAATACACCAATCAGGGGTGCAGCCATACTGGATCTGGTCCTCACTAATATGGGAGACTGCTGCACGCCTCCTACTGTAATGCCTTCCCTGGTAAGGTCAGACCACAAAATGATCTCCTTTGAAGTAAAAATAAAACCTGGACCCCCAGCTAAACTGGGAATATTCAGGAACTATTCTAAGGCTAACCTCCTGCTATTAAGTCAGAACCTGGCAAAATTTCAAGCCCCCATAATCCCTGAGAACACTTCTACCTATGCAGAACTGCTCAAGGAAACCATATACAACCATGTTAATAGCTGCATAGAGGAAGCTGTAGCCACCAGGAAAAAGGACAGAACTAACTCAAAAAACAAGCCACCCTGGTGGAATTACAAAATCAATTGGCTGTATAACAGGAGAAAGAAAATCACGGCAAAAATTAGGAGGTGCAGCACCCAGCAGGATAAAAGCACTCTCATCAAACTAAACAAACAACTCAGAGGACAAATAAAGTCTACCAAAGCCAAATTTGAGGTACGTTTGGCCTTCCAGGCCAAAGACAACCATGAAGTATTCTTTAGCTATGTCCCCAAAGACAATACACAATTGTGTGCAGAGCTCACTGTAAATGAAACCACTTATACTGAGCCAGAAGCTATAGCAAACCTTCTGGCTGATAAATTCTGCTCCAACTTTACTTGTCTCTCCCCCTCAACCTTTCCTCAGAAAATATCATCAAATATAACTCCCCCTACTATCACTAGAGAACAGGTCATTAATGCTCTCTCTAAGACCAAGAGCACTGCATCAACGGGGCCAGACAGTATCCCAGGATGCCTTCTAAATACCATGAAACATGACCTACCAGAGCCTCTGGGATTACTATTTAACTGTAGCCTCCAAACAGGCTTCATTGCCTCATGAATGGAGAAAGGCAACAGTCATCCTGCTGCACAAAGGTGGGCCACCTGCACACCCTAGAAACTACAGAACCATAAGTCTCACTAGATATATATTTAAAACCATGGAAAGAATTAACATGGACAATGATGAATAGAGAAATAGTAAACCTCCAGACACTGGACACAACCCACTTTGGTTTCGTCAAGGGCAGGTCATGCCTATTCAACCTGGTGGACATCTTGGAGAAGGTCACTAAAGTAATGGATGAGGACAAAATCATTCACACTGTCTACCTTAACCTGGCAAAGGCATTTAACACAATACCCCACTTGGGCATTGTTGACCAACTCAAGAGATTAGGCACAAACCAGTATGTCATCCGGTGGATAGCCAAATGGCTTGCAGACAGGACCCAGAAAGTTAGAAATGGGGAGTCCACCTCTACAAAGAGGCTAGTCACAAGTGGTGTCCCTCAGGGATCAGTCCTTGGACTGCTCCTTTTTGGCATTTAGTTCTCAGAAGTCAAAGACAATGTCAGTGGTCTCTGGCTGACTAAATTTGCAGATGATTGCAAATTAGGAGCTGTAACTGAATCTCACACTGACACAAATGTTCTCCAGGAGGGGCTGACACACACAAACAACTGGTATCAGAGCCATGGACTAAAACTAAAAGCCAAGAAATGCATAATAGTATCCATTGGGAAGTCATCCATCCCTGGTAACTATCATATTGACAACACAGCCCTAATGTAGCCTTTGATCATCACGTGTCTACAGTGGTGAGGAAATCATTCTATTTTGCACAACTTATAAACAAAGGTATGGCATCTAAGTCCAAGGAAGTCATTGTTCTACTGTATTTGGCATTCATCAGACCTATCATTGAGTACAATGCCCCCTTTGGTATGTACCTAACCAAGCATATCCAACAACTGGAACGTCCACAGAGGTTCCTTACTAAAAGAATACACGGCTTAATTAATATGTCCTATGCAGACTGCTTCAAGGTCCTATTCCTGTATTCTGTCTCCTACAGGCTTTTGAGGGGAGATCTATGCCTGGCTTATAGGGCATTGTCAGACCCAACTCTGATGGACCTCCTGCATACCCACAAAACAAACAGTACCAAAATTACCTGTTCTAAAGACGTAAACCTTGCCTGTGACATAAATAGGACCTGCTGGAGAAATAGGTATGTATCCCAGAAACTACCCCATCTATGGAACAGCCTCCCCATCCATGTGAAGCAGAGTTCCTCCCTAACCCAATTCAATTGCAACTTGGACAACTGGATGGGAAACTGGAAATCCATCCCTGGTTTGGCACCTATGTCTCTAATGCAAACAGGTTACCTGTAAATGATTCACCTCCCACGCCCATGCTTACACTTATCAAGGATATCAGAACTTGTTAGAGATTTGGGATGCATGGCTAGGCTTAAAAAGGCCCTTGTGGTCTGCCTAGTAAACACCTATGATCCTATGAACTTCAGCAGCTCCAATAAAACATATCAGCATTTCTCTAACCATTACGTAATGTTCAGTAGCCCAATGCAACCCTTAAGTGGAATGCTTCTTCCTATGGAAAAAGGATTTTATTTATTTTTCTAACATTGTCCATCATTAAATCAGAACTCTTAACCTCTTAGCACAGGAAATCTGAGCAGAGTAAAAAAATAATGGGAGGTCAAGCATCCAAAAATAGGGAATATTTTAATTATTGATCTTATAAACTTAGAAAGTTGTTAAAATGACATATTTTGAATTAGAATGCATTTTCTGAAGGATATGAAATCTAAAACTCAAATGTCTGTCTTTATTTAGTGATTTTTATCCTCTGTGATTTTCCAAAAAAACTACAATTATTATTATGGGGAACAGACACAAAAAATGAGGCAAAAAATGAGGCATGGATCCAACATTCTGAACAATTATCCTTCTTCCTAATATTTTACATTTATCACCATGTGCTGACATTAAACATAACCCTAGTCCTAGCTCCTATAATTCACAACTCCACAATACCCGTTAGCCCACTCATGGCATATGAATGTTTCAGATCAATATTCAAAGCATCGATCATAACATAAGTGAGCTCCATACCTGCATCCATCACCATAAATGTGATATTCTTGTTATTAGCAAGACCTGGTTAAAACCCAATACATGACATGAACAGATATTCACCCAGGATAAAACAACATTAGAGCGGATAGAATTACCAAAAAAAGGTAGAGGGATATGCATATTATACTGAAAACAACTCAAAATTCTTAACTCTAATTTAACTATGCCACCATTTAACTAATCCAAAATCTAGTTACTAGCTTCAGTAGAAACAAGTCCACTGAACTTAACTAGACCTTGGGAGAGCAAACTGAGCCCGTAAAACCCATAACTGCTACAGAAACGACGAGTGCTGAACGTTGCTTGTTGCCTGATATATCACATAGTGAGTAAATGGGAAAGAGAAAGAAAGAGAGAGAGAGAGAGATTCAACTTAACATAGCAGGCACTCGTATCTCACCACACTCTAACATTAAGAATAATTCTACTCTTGAAGATAAACACCACACCCTCATATGAGGTGATGTAAACACACATTGTGCCAGGAATGACAGTAAGGCATGCAGTACAGCAAACACAAATAATAACTGACATTACCAGAATAGACAAAAGGAGTGACAAGAAAGGCACTATTGATTGGATACAGATGACACAAACTACTCACATTCTCCCCTCAGGTAACTTACCAAACTCCATCAGTGACTACCATCCAAACTTTATCTTGGGGACAGCAGAAAACAAACAAAAATATCAATTTTAAGTGGGTGTGAACCAAATGGTATTTGCATAAGGACACTTTTAATGAGTTACTACATCAATGCAAATGGCACCCTCTAAACTAGCTATCCCTGTATGAGGCTGCCTGCTACTTTAACCACACCATCTTAACTATGTTCACTTCTACTGCACACATACATAAAAAAATGGTTAACTCCACTACCACCTTGTGGATGTCAACAGAAAGAACTAATGTCAATCTGGGACAAAGCTCAAAGACATTGAAAAAGCTCTCAAGTAATCCAATCTAACAAAATTACAACACTCTTATAAATTAGGTTAAATATACCACTAGGAAAAGCAAGCAAATTTTTCTCAAGCAGTAACTCCTCCAGCATCAAAATAACCCCAAATAATACTAGGCAAACATTAACCAGCTTCTTAAGCCACAGCAAAAAAAAAAACAAAACAATAAAAACAGTCTTTTCCCCGAGTGAATCTGATATTAACACTGCCTCCACTTTCCATGAGTGTTTCACAGACAATTTACCTTCAGTTGGCTGACTAACACGAATGCTGACTTTCTGAAGGTAAACCACTCTATGCCGAAAACAGAAACGTCGACTTCCTAGTACGCATGCTCCAAAGTTGTTTCTCTGGTAATACAAATATTAAAAAACAACTTCCCCCACAACCCCTACTAATTATATACTAATTCAGAGATAACACAATTCCTGGGAAAAGGGGAATACACCCCCACCCCAAGACTGTTAATCTCTCACATCTGTCAACTATTTTACAGTCAACCAAATGCAGTTGATTAAATAGATGTTGACCAAACTTCCTGTTGACCCTTCACAGACATAGCAAACACATTTATGCAAAACAGCGACTTCATACCAAGCAACAATGCTTCACATGATTTATTTGGTACACTAAACCATCAGCGCGTAAATGTCACTCAAATAAACTGTTACTACCAAAGCTAAAAAGTACTTCGCTAACTCCTAACCATTTTCTATTTGAATATCTGCAAAATGCAATAGAAAGAATAGTCTACTGTAATTGCAGCACTTATAAAAAGATCCATAAGTGAATCTTATGTTCTGTTCCTATAGAAGCAAAATAATACATCTTCATAAAGGAGGAGCAAACAATTCCCTTAGTAATCACGATCCTCCATCTCTAAAATACTTGAAAAATGTATACAAAAACAGTTACATCATTTATAAATAATTTGTCAGCTACACAGCATGTTTTTTTATCTTAATACGGCATTGAAACTGCTCTTTATCCCTCTTAAATACTATTACCAGACACCCTTAAATGCCAACCGTACAAGCATTTTAACATTGTCACTCAGACTGGCTTCTGCCTCACAGCTTTGTGGGCTGGAGTTATACCCTGATCCCCTGTCAATGTTTGTGTCATTATTGCATTTTCTCCATGATGATTTGATTAATCCAGGTGGTCTTACTTTCTCCATCTTTTAAAAATATGAAAACATCCAACTTAATTTGAAACTACATGTATGTATGTATGTGGGAAATAGGAAATACACCCCGGGATCACTTCTGTGTCTCTGCTCGACAGTGGCACAGGAAAATAACTTTCTTGGGTGGTGTAAGCCAGGGAATCTTGTTGGCTAGGCTTACGTAGGCCCTTGGGCCGATAGCCTAGTACCTACTGAACCTATGTATGTATATATGGGTGTGGGGGGAGGAATGTAGACAGACAGAGAGATAGAGAGACAAGCACGCACATACACATACTGTACAATTAGATGCAAAAACATATGTGTATATGTAAGATATATATACATGTAATATATCTGATACTATCTGGCTGCATAATTATTTATTGACATGCAGGAAAATTGAAATGTACTTCATTGACCTCAAATGATTGAAAGAAAAAAACGGATCCACAAAAGATTGAAAGAAAACACTAAACCTGTGATTTTGCTCCCCCTGCACCCCCACAATCCCCTGCTACTTACATATATCAACACCAAGATTGCACTACAGTGAAGAAATGGAAAATTCCCTAATCCCCACCACACAGGGATGTCAGTGTGAGAAGATAGAATTGGTTCAACAAACTGATTTTTGATTAAATGAACCAGCTTTCTCATTCGTAAATAAAAGGCAACTTTGATAGAAAGATAAGCACCCATCATCTCTCTCTCTCTCTCTCTCTCTCTCTCTCTCTCTCTCTCTCTCTATGTAAAAGCAGAAGGTAAACACTGATATATAAAAACAACTGTAAACTTTTTTGTATGGTTGTAAGAAGTATAATTGTTTTAAATGTACATTCTTGCTTTAAATTGAAGTGTTGCTTTAGTTAATTGCTTTGAAGGGAAAGCAATTAATCAATAATGAATATGTACTATATATGTGTGATTTGGTTTTATTGTTTTATGCCTGAAGAAGTGGTGATCTGAACCGCGAAAGTGCTCACATTTCAATAAAGGAAAGCTATTGTTTTTTACATATCAGTGTTTAATTTCTGCTTTTTGGGTGTTTTATTTATCGTTTGGATCTGCTGGTCACTGTCTTTGGGGTTTTCGTATATATATATATATATATATATATATATATATATATATATATATAAAAATGTATCCATATGTGTATATATATATATATATATATATATATATATATATATATATATATATATATATATAAAAATGTATCCATATGTATATACACATATATATATATATATATATATATATATATATATATATATATATATGAGTCTCCTATATTTGGTCGATTCACATTTGGTCGAAAATGATTTCAGGCAGTTCACTTCACAGAAAATGCATTTCACTGAAAACCCATTTGGTCGAAAATGGAATATAGCCCCTGCCCCACTGCAGTGCGACCCTGGAGTGCGAATATAAAGGGGGGACGTGGGGGGCATAGCCCCCCCCACATTCGGGGTTGTGGGGACGTAGCCCCCGCATAATTGCAGTGTATGCACTATTATATACATGTGTATCCATTAAAATACACTGAAACATATAACATCAGTAAAAACTAGTTGCAAAATGTGGGGAGCTATGCCCCCACATCCCCCAATGTGGGGAGGCTGTGCCCCCCACACACCCCCTAACTTTATATTCTCACTCCAGGGTTGAACTGCAGTGGGGCAAGGGCTATATTCCATTTTCAACCAAAGAGAATTCAATCAAATGAGCATTCAGTGATGTGGGCTGCCTGAAATCATTTTCGACCAAATGTAATTCGACCAAAAGCAGTAGACCCATATATATATATATATATATATATATATATATATATATACACACATATATATATATAAATATATACACACACACACACACACACACACACACACACACACACACACATGCATACTGATACACTAGACAGTCTCGATGTACTGAAATGTCAAATTTCAGTACTTCGAGACAAACTAGTGGAAAGTGCAATTACCCAAAACTGCACTATGCCGAATGTGGAAGTGTCGAATCTGCAAATGTCGAATCCGCCACTATCGTGGTGTCACGTTCGTGACGTGTGGTGCAGTTTGTGGATTTATCTGGGGTTTCAGGTAAGTGTGTATTTGAAGATATTGGGTAGGGATTTTAGTATGTGTGAGTGTGTGTGGTGGTGTTTTATGTGTGAGTGTGTGTGGTGGTGTTTTATGTGTGTTTGTGTGTTTAGTGTGACCTCGGAGTTAGAATATATAAGTAGGGGGGGTGTGGGGTGCAGGGGGGCTTCCCCCCAGCTTATAGGTAGGTTAGGTGGGTTTGTGTGTGTTGTTATGTTTGTTTAGGTAGGTAGATATATGCGTGTGTGATTATGTGCTGGTTTGTGTGTCTGTGTGAATGGTCGCGGTTGTGGTATTCATGATTCTGGGTTTTCGGGTTTGTGGGTTTTCCACTATTCAGTCTCGAAATACTGAAATTTGACATTTCGGTATTTTGAGATTGTGTAGTGAATCCATACATACACACACTATATATATATATATATATATATATATATATATATATATATATATATATAGAGATATATATATATAGATATATAGATATATACATACATATATGTGGGTCCACTTCTTTAACTCGAAATACTGAAATCTCAGATTTCAGTATTTCGAGTCCAGAATGTCAAAAGTGCAGTTTTTCGAATTTGCACTATTTCAAATCTTGGTTTATCAAATCTGTGGTGGATTTACTTTGGTTCTTTATTTAGTGTGTGCTGTTGTGTGGTGTGGTGGGCGATGTTCATGTCTTTATGGAGATTCAGATAGCTGTTTAAATTTTAAGGGTTTTAGTGTTAATGTGTTAATATTTAGTTGTTGGGGAAGTTGTACAAGTAGGTCGGGGTAGGTGGGTGACAGTGTATGTGTGTGAGTGTGAATTTGGTGGTTTTTGTAGATGTGTACTGTGTGTTTGTGTATGTTATTAGTGAGTTTACATATGACGGTCTGCAGTGTGAGGGTAGGGTTAGTCTAGGAAGGTGTGTGTTCCTTTTTCTTCAGGCTAGTGCAACTTCAGAGTTGGTATATATAAGTAGGGGGAGTGTGGGGGGCACAGCCCCCACTTGCTGGGTGTAGGGGGGCTTGCCCCCCTGCAGAAACTATGCTGGTGTTATTGGTTTTGTTTTTGTAGTGTTTGTGTTGTTTTGGGGGAGGGTTGTGTATGTCTGTGGGTTTTGTTAAGTTCGATGTTGTGAGTGTTCATGATTGTGGTGTTTCGTTATTTTGAAGGTTCAACATGCTGGACTCGAAATACTGAAATTAGAGATTTCAGTATTTCGAATTAAAGAAGTGGGCCCATATATATATATATATATATATATATATATATATATATATATATGTATATATACATATACACACACACACACACACACACACACACACACACACACACACACACACACATATATATATATAGGTTTACCTTTACATGTGCATATTGCACACGGGCAACCGTCAAATGTTCGAAAGACAGTTTTCAAGTTCTGAAAACTTTGAACGGAAGAAGGTTCGAATGTGCAATGAGCGAATGCACAGTGAGAGTCGCTCATTGCACATTTGACATTTAGGGGCAGAGCGCACTATAGTGGGGAGTTGGAAATGGTTCCATTCCCCGCTGCAGTGCCATCTCGGAGTTAGAATAATAAAGAAGGGGGGGTGGGGGGTGCAGGCTGCATTACACGGCATATACTTTTGTTGTCGACATTCATGTTCGAAAAGCAGCGAATCGGCTGTTCGATTTGCTGCTTTTTGAACATTAGTAACTGTCGCTTTTTCCAGTTTCGGTTTTACGATGCGAGGATATGACCACTCACACAAGTATGATTCGAGGTTTTAAAGGTAAACCTATATTATATATATATATATATATATATATATATATATATATATATAAATTATGTCATGAAATGTAGAAAACTCAAAAGGAAGGAATAATCACAAATGGGAGAACAAAAAGGAGAAAATCACTAAATATTGAATATGTCTCTCCCACTAAAAAAAAGTTGTATATCAGTAAACTGCAGCTACAAAACTGACACCAAGTTTTATCTTGGTAGTTATGCTGTTAGGGGAAATATTTTTACTAACATAATGTGTAGGGTTAGGGAAAGCAGTATGTTTAGGGTTATGGTTAGGGTTAACACACAAGTAAGGTGGGAGGAGGGCTTCACCACTAATACTTAGGAACATCACCTGTCCCTTCAGACTCTACTTCAAGCAGAAGTCTATGACATGGGAGAACCATGTTTAATACTGAATGAGGATGAGGGAGGCATAAAGCAAGAACTCATGAAGAAAGACATCACTAAGTCGCCAGTGGAAGTCATATCTATGAACAACTCTCCCAAATCCAGAAGGATTGTGGTCCCTAAAAAGCACGCACAAAAAACTACACATCTGTCTCCTCTTTCACCTACTCTGTCTATTCAAAAGGGTTCCCAGGAAGATTGTCTTGCTTTTGTGTGCAGCTTGTAAAGCCATCCAGTCTCTTCACTTCCTGCTCCTTCTTCTTTTACCCCTGTCAAAAGAAAACAGCTCTGTCGTCTTCTGAAGATGAAGCTTCCTCTCTGATTCTGACAATGAGCGTTTACACTATACCGGTCAATTATTATCCCTAAAAGCTTCTGAGTCTCAATCTAAAAATATTCTTTCTTCGGATTCTCCTAACAGAAAATCTGTTTTGGAAACACAGTCTCGCTAATGGAAGACTTCTTCAAGTGAGAATGTAATGAGGTTACCAATTCTCAAACAAGGTATTATGAGCGCCTTAACATAAATTCTCCAAAGTAAGCAGCCACCCTACCTGTCCTAGGAACCTTAAAAAAAATCCTTCAGTGCAGCATCTTTCTCCCAAGTTTCAAAATCCCCTGCTTCCAAAAACCATGATATATCCTACAGAGTGCCAGATACACACACTTTTCTTTACAAGTACCCTGTTGTGAACCCCGCTATCATGCCCTTGGATGCAGACTGAAGTTATAAAGCTTTCCAGGGATTCTGCCTCTGGAACTGTGATGTACAGAAATGCCTGGCTGAAATTTCAGAATTTCCCTGAAAGTGTGAAGGCTCAGCTTATAAATGCTATGCTTGATAATAGTTTTCTGGTTGAGAATTTTTTTTCTGTGAGGTCCTTAAGAAGCTAGAATAGAGAGGTAAGTTAATGCAGGGTGTCAAACAACTGCTTCTTTCCCCTATTCTAAGTACCAAAGAAATTATTCCTCTAACCCTGGGACGTTCTTTCAAAAGTCATTTAAATCTACACAGTAACAATTTTCTAAGTAATAGTACAAGAAAGTGGCAGGGTGACTCAAAAAAAAAAAAAAAGAGACTCAAAAAACAGTGATTATCTGTGCTTTTTAACTCCTCCCATCCCCACCCCAGCCTCCTTGCCAAAACTGTAGGCAATCCTTTCAACTGCCTTCATCTCTAGTAATAAATGACCCCAGTTTCTGTGGCAGAACACAGCAACAGATTCTTTCAGCATATTCAAGATAGACGCAGATGAATGGATGCTATTCACAGAGATCTTCTAAGTGATTGTCCATTCCAAGTAGATCTGTTTGCCTCATATCTCATACAACGAAAACACTTATGTTATAGCATACTTTGCAAAAAGGCCTGGAAAACAGATGCATCTTCTTTCCTGATGGGTAGGAATGTTCCGTTATGCTTTTACCCCCTTTCCTTTGATATCCAAAGCCCTTCTAAAGATCAAGAAGGGCTTGCTAAAGATGTATCTTAAGGCCTGGAATACATATCCATTCTCTTTCTCACTAGATGAGAACATTCCATTATGATTTTACCCCCTTTCCTTTGATATAAAAAGTCCTTCTAATGATCACCAAGGACTTGCAAAGATGCTTCTGGTAACCACCTTTTGATTAAGATAACACTGGTTCTTCCATGTCATACATCTGGCAAAGGGCAATTACTAAAACCTGCCTCAAAGAGTGAATTTGCTTAAGACAAGGATCCCTCATCCACTTAAACATTCAAAAGCTCCATTTAACTGTATAGAAGATAGATTTTTGATCCCATTGAGGTACCTTTTTTCACTGAGGATGAGCAGTAGGTAAAGACGCAAAATCTCCAGCAATGTTACATTATGTAAAATGAGACATAGTAAAAAAAAAAAAAAAAAAAAAAAAAGATTCTGTATACATAATTCACTAGCTGTGTTGACTGTATCACTCCCATTATGCCTAGTGTCTATTTTCTGGAGACAAAAGAAGTGCTATGCAGAATGACTATCAACAATCTAACCAGGATAGTAGGGAATTCTCCTACTCTTTTTTTACCACAAAACTGATTCACACCCTCCCTGCCCCCAAGCACCCTATCCATCTATTCATTTCTCCACAGGATGGAAGCCAGGCCCATTTCATCCTCAACTATATCTCTCAGTTGTCAAGAATTTTGCAGATTCTAATTTGCCTCATATTTTCACTTTCTCCCTCATAAACTTTTTGATTTTCTGTTAATTTACTGAGGAGTCTAGTAAGTCAATAATGTCAGACATTAGAATTTAATTCTTTGAATTGTTCAGAACATACATACTGATGCAAAAACTGTTGTTTTATTAACTTTGTAATTGAAACATTGAAATATTTGAAAAAAATCCTCTGATTTTAGGCCTCTGTCTTCCATTATTTTTGCCTTTATCATAAATTTTTGAGCAAAAACATTTGAGATGTATGTCCCCATTCAAGGTGACAGTACTATGACCCATCGTTCATTAGTTAGGGAGGGAGTCATGTGGGCCCTTTACTCCCCTTGGAGGTGAGAGTGAGTTAAAACCTGGAAGAAGGCTGTCATTCATGGGATCCCCCTCATCCTAACCGTCTCCCTATGATGACCAGTACAGTTATTATCTAGGAAGGTGCATGCATGCAGGTACACATGCACCCTCCCCGACTATTGTTCAGTGTAGTCATCACCTTGTCCCATACAGTAGTAAGGCAACCACATTCAAGGGAAAAATCTTCTAGCAGTAAACTGTAAGTTCCACTCCTAGGGTTACCTCAAGCATATACTGAGACCAATATCTTTGACATAATTAAGCACAAATGGAACTAGAGGTTAAGGTACAGAAGATGCAGCCCAACACCTGATGTCAATGGATGTTTTATCCTTCTGGAGTACAGGATAACCCAAGTGTCATGACTGCAGCAGGGTATCGCGATGAACATTGTGGATTTACAGCAGAGCAGACTTCAACTGATTGGAAAACACAGTGGTAAACAATGAAGACTAGTGGCAGGAACTAAGTTGTGAAGATGGGGGACAGCATTACAGAAAAACTGAACCAAAATGAATGTGTACAGAACAAGCAGGCAATGAGTGCTTTCTCGCTCTGTAATTCATTGTGTTTAAACTGCATAAAGAAATTATAGATAGGTTTTTGTTCTAAGTTTTATTAAACTCAAAATAAAATATGCACTTGTTATTAAACTCAGAAAATAAAATATGTGCATAATTGATGAGTAACAGTTGCTTCATTACAAAGCAGAGCTAGAGCTGTATGTAGCTGAAGTGTACTGGGTAATTGTTTTTGTGATTCATTTTGCTGTTATGATCCTTCAGGACCAAGTTCACCTGCAACCTGGGCCACAAACCAAGAACAAATGGACTGTCGAATCAATCAGCATGTCTTTGTAACACTGCTTTCAGTGCATAGTGACTTCTAGATTAAGGTTCAGCTGTTTATTAGCTCTCCTGTTCTACTTCCTTATAATGTAATAGTAAGAAAGCTTAAAGTCCAATGCACAGGCGTAACTGCAGAGCATTAGATCGGAATTTATGTTTGATGCATTTTATGTCAGGATTATGCTTAAAAGAAT
This sequence comes from Protopterus annectens, assembly GCF_019279795.1. Taxonomy (NCBI): domain Eukaryota; kingdom Metazoa; phylum Chordata; order Ceratodontiformes; family Protopteridae; genus Protopterus; species Protopterus annectens. The sequence continues at coordinate 785,139,917 of NC_056726.1, read as the reverse complement.
TCCGCACACTGCCAACTCTTATTTAAGGAAACAAATGTTTCCATAACACCGTGGACAGCTGGGTAATAAATAGCATTTTTCACCGTACCTGCAAAGACAGTAAGCTAGAAATTCCATGACTTCAGATAATGTGCATCTGTCAAGCTCAAATAATACAAACACAAATAGCTCTGAAGAAGAATTTAAAACAACTTTTCTAAGGAGCGTAATCTCTTCTTAAAACTATAAAAAAAGATATATATAGTCTCACAAGTGAATGTTTAGTTTACTTTAATAGCCATGACAGACTATCACTGGCAGTGTAAAAAATATCAAGAGTTTAGTGGGAACAACTGCACAGCACAGTGAATGAATTGCTAATATATCGAATTGAATATCAGCACATACTGAGTTTTTTGCAGGCACCATTATTAACAAAAATAGTGTATATTATCAGTTCAACAAGAAATGTTTTTCTGCCAGCTAACCCTCCTTAACTACTTCAAGAAAGTACAGTTGTGTAAAATCTTACAATAACAGTACATGCTTTTCTCTTCAGTGTTGTAGTATTCTCAATATGAGGGATCTCTGCCAAGGGTGGCCCGACATCTAGCCAGTATACCAAAGTCTTTAAGTTGTTAATGATATGCCATATGTTGCACGTATTCTCCCTGCGCTAGGCACAGGGCATAAAGGTGATGCCTGGACATACCATCCTCAGAAATGAGAGCCCCAGGAGGAATGTCAGGCCTAGAATACACGGGGGGGTGGGGGGGTGGGGGTAAAATACACATCCAAAAGGACAAAAGACTAGGAGGAGGAAGGAAGGAGTGAATACTGCACAACAGCAAAGAGAAGAACATCTACTGTTATGGTAAGATTTTGCACAACTGTACTATGTCCTTCCATTTCACTGTTGCAGTATTCTTTACAATAGGATGAAGACAAAAGCTCATGAAGACGAGAGGGAGGAGGAAGGGCCAGCAGAGCTCTCCAGAGCAATGGAGAATGGCCCTAGCAAAACCAGCTTGAGCCCTGGATATGACATCCAACTTCTAGTGCTTGGTAAAGGTATACACAGAAGATCAAGTAGCTGCCTCAAGGATAGAATTAGTATCTAAACCCTTGAAAAAAAGTACCAGAAGAAGCCAAAGCCCTAGCAGAGTGAGCCTTGACCATAAAAGGAATACTCATCATGATAATAACAAAAAATGTCTTTAGAAATCCAAAAGGAGATAGTCTGCTTGGAAACTGCTAAACCTAATGATGTAAGATGAAAAGAAATAAAAAGCTAATCAGATTTTTGAAAAGCTTTAGTTTTGTCCAAATAAAATCTGAGTTGTCTATATACATCCGAAGTTTGCATCACCTTCTCATTTGCCAATTGCAGAGAAGGGAAAAGAGTGGGCAAATTAATAGACTGATTAACAGACAACTCATAGGTTGGTACTAGGCTATAGGCCCTAAGGCCTATACAAGCCTAGCCATAACAATTCCCTGGCTATTTCTTCCCACACTATTTACTTCCCTGGACCCCTGTCTAGCAGGGCAACTGACGTGATCCCTGGGGTAAATTTCCTTTCTCCCATCCAATCATCAAGGTTCCTTTTGAAGAGGGCCAAAGAGGCACTCTGCTTGACATGCATGGGCAGTCTATTCCAGAGTCTGGGGAGTCTCTGGGTTAGTAACCTATCCCTCCAGCATGTTTTGTTTATTGTGATGACAAGGTTTAGATCCCTGGAGTGTGTGGCTCTGAGGGATTGGGATTTCTTTTAGCATGTCCAACAGCTCTGGGTTTGACATGGCCTTGTATGTTAAGCAGAGATCGCCTCTGAGTAGACGATATGTGACAGAGTATAGCTGGTATTTTTTAAGGCGGTCAGTGTAGGGCATCTACTTTAGGCCTGTGATTCTTTTAATGAGGTATTTCTGCGGCCTTTCCAGTTGTTGCAGATGTCTTGAGAGGTACATATCATACAGGGCGTTGTATTCTATAATGGGTCTAATGAGGGATGAGTACAGTGGGACAATGACCTCCTTTTTTTCTGAATGAAAAGCCCTTAGTGATGAGGTGTGCCACATAGAAGGATTTCCTGACTGTTGTGGTGATGTGGTTATCGAAGGTGAGACCACTGTCCACCTGTGTCCCTAAGTCTCTTATCACACTTTCGGTGTTTAGTGTACTGCCACCTATGTGGTAATTCACAGGTACATGTTTTTTCCCAAAGGGAAAAACTATACATTTCTTGGCATTGAGCTTGAGCCCATAGCTCTGGCACCAAGCATCTGTTTCTATTTCTGTAAAGCCCTTTTGTAGAGTATCCACATAATTTGCGGATTCAATAATGGCTCCCAGTTTGCAGTCATCTGCGAACTTTGTTAACCAGAGTCCTTTAGCATTGGCCTGTACTTCAGAGAAGTAGATGCCAAACAAGAGCGGCCCCAGGACTAAACCCTGAGGTACTCCACTTGTCACTTGTCTGGAGCTGGATTTGGAGTTGGCTACTTTTACAGTGTGGGTTCTGTCAGTAAGCCAGTTGGCAACCTATCGAGTGACGTAGGGATTAATGCCTAGCTTAACAAGTCTATCTATGATTCCAGAGTGGGGGATGCTGTCAAAGGCCTTGGCAAGGTCCAGATAGGCTGTGTGGACAGCCTTACCCTCGTCCATTGCTCTGGAGACTGATTCAAAGAGGTCAATCAGGTTCAGGAGACAAGATCAGCCCTTCACAGTCCTAAACTGGGTGGGGTCCAGCGTTTGAAGGTTGCCAGTGTCTTTGTTTATAAGTTCCATGATAATATGTTCCATGGCCTTGCAGATCAGGCCCGTCAGACTGATGGGCCAGTAGTTCCTGGGATCCAAGGTGGATCCCCCCTTGTACAGTAGGATAACTGTAGCTGTGTGCCACTCAGTGGGCACAAAGCCTGAGGTGAGGCTATGATTAAACATGACAGTTAGGTGAGGTGCCAGTTCATTTTGTAGTTCATGTAGTACACAGCTCGGGATGTCATCCAGTCCCATGGATGCTGTATTAGCTTTCAAGAGTACGTTTTTTATCTGTGTGGCCATTATTACCGGAATTTGGCAATCTTCCCGTATTGAGATGGGCCTTTTAGGGGGTGAGAGGGGGATAAATTTGGCACTGAATTGATCTGCCAGGATATTGGCAATATCCTTGGGATCGATATATTTAATGCCATTTAGTTGTTGCTCTGAGCTACAAAAGAATGACATTAAATATCCTTGGGATCAGTATATTTAATGCCATTCTGTTATAGCTCAGAGCAAGATCTGAGCATTGCCATTTAGATTCTTGACATAGTTATAGAATGCCTTGTGGCTGTCTTTGGAATCTTTGGCAATTTTACTTTTGTAACTAGCTTTGGAGGATTTTATGAGGGATCTCAGCTTCTTACCAAGGCTGGTAAGGGAGTTTTTTGCATCCTGGGATTTTCCTCTTTTCTGCAACACTTTCTTCCTTTTGTTGTAAAGTTTGTTTATGGTAGGGGACCACCAGATTGGCTTCCTTTTTTTGGAGGAGAGCATCTTGGTTCTAGTCACCACCTTAGGCATAAAAGAAGGATTGGTATGAAGAGACACTCTGCCCTTTGGAAAAACTAAAAAAAGGAGGAACAGCCATAAGGGCTTGAAGCTCAGACACCTGTCTGGCACAAGTAAGGGCTAACACAAAAACAGTCTTCCAATAACAATGCTGTAAGGAAGCTGAAGCTGCATCCTCAAAAGGAGCCCGAGTCAATTTCTCTAAAACTTGGACTTGAACCTAGAAGACAAAGCAGGAGCTAAAGGCAGACAAGCAGAAATACCTGAGAGGTGGGCTTTAAAAGAAGAATATGTCAACCCAGCATTGAGCAATTCACACAAATAAGAACCAAAGGAACAGCCACAGTACGTGGGTCCAGGTTATGACAGAGACACCAAACAGAAAACCTCTTCCATTTGGACAAGTAGGATTTCCTAGTAGTGGGTTTCCTGGCCTCCTGCAGAACCCAAACCACGTCCTCAGAATAAGGGTGCCTATAGGGAATCAAAATCCTATCACCCACAGTGTCATTTGAAGAGTGGACAGGTGAGGATGGATGAGAGATTCCTTGTCTTGTGTGAGAAGATCCACCATGTGAGGTAACTTGTGATGATTGCCCTTGGCTAACTGCAGAAGAGGGAACCAATGCTATCTGGGACAAAATGGAGTCATAAGCAAGATTTTGGGACAATCCTGTTTTATCTTGCACGGGACTTTTGGAATGAGAGAAAGACCTCCCCTAACATCTCCTTCCATGACAAAGATAGGGCACCCAACTTCCAGGCCAGGGAACATGTAATCCTGGCAAAAAAATTGTGTAAGTTGCCTATTCTGAAGGGAGGCAAATAGATCTACTTGAGGAATACTCCACTGGTGGATAATGTCCACAAACACATTCCTGTGAAGCATCCACTCATGAGATTGTGTTATGGGTCTGCTCAAGGAGTCAGCCACAAAATTCTGACTTGAAAGAATATACACCACCTGAAGTGTGACTTGGTACTGAATCGCTAACTCCAAAACCTGGAGTGCCAATCTGCAAAGATGATAGGACCTTGTCCCCCTTTGTTGGTTGATGTACCACATCACTGTGGTGTTGTCTGTAAAGATCCTTAGGGGCCCTGGAAAAAAACAGAGTGAAAAGAAATTAGGGCCAACAGAAGAGCTTTCATTTCCTTGAGTTTGATGAGCTCCTTCTGTTGCTGAGGAAACCTTTAGCTTTCTAAAGGAAGCCCTCCAACCCCCACCTGAGGCATCTGTGAACAGCTCCTGTGAGGGAAGTGGGGGTTCAAATGGAAGCCTAGATTCAAATTCATTTGGTGAATCCACCATGGTAATTCCAACTTGAGACATGGAAGAAGAGGAATTGAACTTTACAGGATGAGAATGCTGAAGCCAACCTGACTTTAGATACCACTGAAGCTTTCTCATGTGCAACTTGGTGAAGGGAAGCATTGGGATGGTGTAACCCATGAATCCGAGAACCATCCCATATTCCCTAGATGAAATCAAAGCTAGAGGAAAAAGGGACTGAAAACATGAAATCAGAGTTAAAGCCTTTAGAGGAGGCAGGGATGCTAGCATAGGAACAGTCTGGCTACTGTGTCCCAGAAAGACCTGATCCCATGACAGGGAGAGAAAAGACTTGAAAATTAACAGTGAACCCCAGGCTTTGCAATGGAGCGATGACCCCACCGAAGGTATTGTAAAAGAATCTCTGGAGAGGAGACCTGAATAAGCAGGTCATCTAAATAGGGAAATACCTGAATGCCCTTGAGCCTGCATAATGCAATCACAGGTGCTAGGCATTTGGTGAATACCCCTGGGGCAGTAGACAGGCCAAAGGACAAAGCAGAGGACTGATAATGCTAGGAATCAACACAGAAACATAAAAACTTCCTGAAAAGGAGATGAATAGGGATATGGAGGTAAGCATCCTTGACATCCAGAGAAACCATAAAAGCCCTGAGGAAGCACAGGAGGGAACAAATGAAAGGATAACATTCAAAGGGAAAGAACCTTCAGGAATGAATTCAGGAGAGAAACATCTAGAATGAGTCTCCAAGTGCTCTCTTTCCTGGGGACCAAAACATTCTGGAATAAAACACATTTCAACTTTGAGCAGCTGGAACCTCTTGAATAGTTCTTTGAGTCATAAGACCCTGAAGCACCTCTGGAAAAAAAGCTCAGCTGGTCTTGAGGTGGCTGAGGAACACCCATGAAAGGGGGAAGGGATTTCCAAACCATGAAATACTCGAATGATGGAAGAACCCAGGAATCTTGGGTTATGCTTAACCAGACAGGAAGAGACAGACAAAGACGGTGTGAAAGAGGAGTGTGGCTGGGAAGAGTCAGGTAGTCAGACAGCACCTGGTTTAAAAGGAAAGGAAGGGTTCTGATCAGGAGAGGTCTGTGTAGACTTAGTTGGGGAGCCCTCCTACCACCCCTAAACTTGGTGGCTTTTGAGTTGCCTGCTCCTACTATAAATCTGATTTTTGGACAGTCCCCCTAATCCCATCTCATCAGCTAATTCTACTGAGTACTGAGAGATCAGTTGGGAAGGCCCACCCCCTTAGTTTTTAACCTTGAATTATCTTCAGTTTACTCCCTTCCCACTTAAAACTGCACTTTATGCAGAAGGTATTACTGTATTTGTGTTTACTCCTACTTCATTACTTTATTTTGCTTTCACTGCTTGTTCTTAAAAGTGTTGAATTGCATTTATTCGGATGCATTTATTACTGCTTGTTAGTAGCCCGATTAAATTATAAATGTTATTCTAAGCCTCCTAGTTTTGGTTTAAGCACTTAGGCTTCAGGCCAGTTGATTTACGTTAAGAAGGCTTGTAGTCTACACTCTTGTGGCAGTAGAGGTAGTTTACATCCTTCTAAGTTGTGAATTGCTAGTTGAAGGCTTACTCTGTCTGTTATTCTAAAAGTGGCTTAGTTCTGGTTTAAGTGCTTGGGCTGCAGGCCACTTATTTCACATTAAGAAGGTCTATGGCCTATAATCTTGTGGGAGGAGATAGTAATCTCTGCACTTCTCAGCTGGGAATTGCTGGTTGAATTCTTATTGTGCCTGTTGTTTTAAGTGTCTTTGTTTTGATTTAAGCACTTGGTTTCTAAACCAATTATTTTACATTAGTAAGATATGTGGTCTGAACTCTTGTTACCAAACAGTCACAGCCCTTAAGGCTAAACAACACACCTGATACACTTGTAATAGGTGACTCTATCGTCAGGCACACTGACGTCCCGCTCACCAGGCTGAACAAGGAGAAGGTCACGGTGAACTGCCTGTCGGGCGCTAGGATCCGCCACATAACACAAGCACTCAGGTCACTCCAAGGCAAGTACAAATATGACTCAGTCATTGCCCATGCTGGTGTGAATGATCTGAGACGTACCTCCCTGGACTACATGAAAAGAGACATAGAGGAGCTCTATGAGCATGTAGCCCAGGACGGTATGACCCTGACCTTGAGTGGCATCTTACCCTCACCAAGAATGATGCCACAATATGAAGACAAGATGATCAATTTCAACAATTGGCTTAAGTGTTGGTGTCATTCAAAGGGGATCCAATGCCTGTCAGCCTGGGATGACATGCTCGACAAGCCACGATGCTTCGCTAGGGACGGCTTGCACCTGTCACCCCTGGGCTTTTGGATATTGGCAAAGGCTCTTGCTACCCCCATAGTGCCTTTTTTAGGCAAGGCTCAAAAGACAAACCCACCTCCATAGGTATCACAAGGAATAAGAAACTAAGAGTAATGCTACTCCACGCCAGAAGTCTAAACCTCAAGATGCACACACTCGAAATTCTCCTTAGCATGGAGAACATCAATATCTGTGCAGTAACAGAAACCTGGTTCAAGGCTCCCGAGAGCACCCCAGCACTACCAGGTTATACCTCATACCATGCTTTTCGGCCCCAAAACTTGGACTGAACCACAAAAGGAGGGGGAGTATCAATATTCGTCAAAGATACCCACACCTCCAGGTTGGTGGCACAGCACGAAGCATCAGAGACTATCCATGTGCAACTAACTGTGGGTAAAACTGCCTTCCAGTTTATAGCCTGCTACAGACCACCCTCCCAAACACAGGAACCCCACTCGGCCTTCCTGAGAATACTGGAAAATATGAAGGTCTCTCCAAACACCATTATATTGGGCGACTTCAACTACCCAAACATAGACTGGGAGCATTACTCTAGCTCCAACACCCTAGCCCAAAGGTTCCTAGAATTTATAAACTCAAATGCTATGGAACAACTTGTTACCACTCCCACAAGACGGGAAAACATACTGGACCTGATCATCACCAACATGGGGACACTATGCTCCAGACCAGAAGTGTATCCCTCACTGGTAAGATCAGACCATAAACTAATCTCACTGGATATTCACATCCCGACCCCACCCCCTGCCCAGAAAACCACAGTGAAAAACTTCTCTAAAGCAAATTTCACACGCCTCAAAACCGAGGCAAAATCCTTCAAAGCCCCCGGGCCTGTGGAATATATGGCCCAGACCGCAGAATCCTTTATAAACGCATTCTATGAACACCTTCAGGAATGCATGGATCACGCAATCCCAAATAAAACCAAGATCCAGTCCTCCAAAGGCATACGTCCTGTCTGGTGAACCCCAGCCATAAACAAACTGTACAATAGAAGGAGGAAGCTACTACATGATAGAGCAAAATCCCAAAAAAGGAAGGCATCTCTGATCAGTATTAGCAAAAAACTACGGGCACTCATAAAATCGTCTAAGGCCAGCTTCGAGAGAAAAATTGTACAGGACACTAAGGATAATCACAAGGCTTTCTTTAGTTATGTTAGGAACTTGGGTGGGAATTCCCAGATATGCTTAGAATTAGTCCAAAATGACAAAAAATACACAGAGCCCACAGACATTGCCAACATCCTAGCTGACAGGTTCAGTGCAAACTCCCCACCAAAAGGGCAAATATCTATCCCAACAGAGTGCTGCCCCTGACATCTCAGATGCTCAGGTAAGAGCCGCCCTCTCCAAAGCAAAAACACAGCATCAATGGGACCAGATGGTGTCCCGGCTGCCCTACATGAACTCCAAGAAGAGCTAAACCCAAACATAAAACTACTGTTCAATCTTAGCCTTACTACAGGATATGTACCCAAAGAGTGGCGTACAGCAACAGTGGTCCCTCTCCACAAAGGTGGTGCCTCAACGGATCCTGGAAACTATCACCCCATAAGCCTGACTAGCTTGGTCTGCAAAGCTATAGAAAGGATCATCATGGACCTCATAAATAAAGATATTGGGGACCTACAGGCACTGGATCCTACCCAGTTTGGCTTTGTTAAGGGCAGATCCTGCCTCTTAATCCTGGTTGATTTCTTTGAAACAGTCACCAAGGCCATTGACGAGGGGAAGGTGGTCCACGCAGCCTACCTGGACCTCGCAAAAGCCTTCGATACAATACCCCACTCGGGCATTATAGATAAGCTCACCAGCTTAAATATAAACCCCTATGTCAATAGATGGGTTGCAAACTGGCTCAAGGACAGAACCCACATGGTTAGAATTGCTGGAGCCATGTCAGACTCCAAACCAGTTACAAGTGGCATCCCACAAGGCTCAGTCCTGGGACCTCTCTTTTTCGGTATATATTTCTCGGCGGTACAGGCCAACACGGAAGGACTGTGGCTGACTAAGTTCACAGATGACTGCAAACTGGGCGCCATAATCAACTCTCCAGCCGACACAAGCATCCTCCAAAAGGGCCTCATAGAAATAGACAACTGGTGCCAGAGCCATGGCCTCAAGCTAAACGCCAAAAAGTGTATAGTCATCCCCTTTGGCAAAAACAAAGTGCCCACAAATTACCACATAGGTGGTAATTCATTAAGTACAGAAGAAGTCATTAGGGACCTGGGGACCCAAGTTGATAGCAATCTCTCATTTGACAACCACGTGGCCAAAGTGGTCAGAAAAACATTTTATATAGCCCACCTAATCATGAAGGGATCCACATCTAGATCAGGGGAGGTCATTGTGCCTTTTTACTCATCCCTCATCAGGCCCATAATTGAGTTCAATGCCCCTTTTGTGATGTACCTTACCAGACACCTGCAGCAACTGGAAAGACCCCAAAAGTACATCACCAAGAGGATCAAAGGGCTCAAACAGATGCCATATGCTGCCCGGTTAAAGATACTCCAGCTCTACTCAGTGGCATACCGCCTGCTCAGAGGCGATCTGTGCCTGACGTATAAAGCCATGTCCAACCCGGAATTAATGGACATGCTGCACCTCAGAAAATCCAAATCCCATCGAGCTACACGCTCGAGAGACTTGAACCTCAGCACTGAAATAAATAGGACATGCTGGAGGGACAGATTCATAACCCAGAGGCTCCCTTCACTCTGGAATAAAATCCCAGTCCAGGTTAGGCAGAGTCCCACATTGACTCTCTTCAAGAGGAATCTTGATGAGTGGATGGGAGATCGTAGGTTTACCCCGGCTATCACTTCTGTTTCACTGTTAGACAGAGGCACAGTATACTAACCTCAAAAAAAGGCATAGCAAAATTAATTTAAAATGGGTGGCGAAAGCCAAACACACTCTGGCTAGGCTTATAAATGCCCTAGGGCAGATAGCCTAGTATGAACCTATGAACCTATGACAGGGAAGCCAACACTCTTATAAGCTGGGAACTGGTGGTTGGCAGCTTGCTGATTGTGTCTGTTATTCTGAAAGTGTATTAGTTCTGGTTTATGGACTTGTTATTACTAGTTATTTTACATTAGGAAAGTATGTGAACTAGACTCTTGTTGCTGGAGAGTGTAGCCTACACCCCTCTAAGTTGGGAATTGTTGGTGTGGGTTTATTGTGCCTTTTATTCTAAGTGTCTTTGTTCTGGTCTAAGCACTTGGGTTCCAAACCAGTTATTTTACATTAGGAAGATTTGTGCTTTAAACTCTTGTGGCAGGAGAGGATAGAATGCACCCTTCTAAGATGGGAATTGCTGCTTGAAGTTTTATTATGCCTGTTGTTCTAAGTATCCCAAGACACACACTCCATGTTCCTAAGCACCCTGGAGAATATTAGGGTCCAACCTAACATTCTCATACTGGGCGACTTCAACTACCCCTCCATTAACTGGGAACACTACTCATGTACATTGCTCAAAGTTTCCTGGCATTCATCAATTCCAATGCCCTAGACCAGCTCATTCTTACCCCCACTAGAGGTAGCAATGTCCTTGACCTAGTCATTACATACATGGGCAACCGTTTCTCTACACCAGTAGTCAACTCTTTCCTGGTTAGATCCAACCACAAACTAATCACCTTGGAAATCAACATCCCTGCCACCCCCAAGTCCACACCCTGCAAAGGTAATCACCATGAAAAACTTCTCCAAAGCTAACGTTGGGCTCCTAAAAACAGAAGTGGCCAACTTCACAGCACCCATGCAAATGAAGAATAGATGCATGACCACCAAATCATACACCAATGCACTGTACGAACACGTGCACAAATGCATGGATCTCACCATACCCAATAGAACCAAGACACTCTCCTCCAAAAAAGGAAGCCAATCTGGTGGTCCCCTGCCATAAACAAACTCTACAACAGAAGGAAGAAACTGATGTGGAATAAGTTGAAGTCCCAAGACTGGAAAAACTCCCTTATCAGCCTCAACAAAAAGTTGAGATCCCTCATCAAATCTTCTAAAGCTAGCTATGAAAACAGAATTGCAGCAGATAGTAAAGACAACCACAAGGCCTTCTATAGTTATGTAAAGAATCCCCACAGCAATACCCAGATTTTCTCTGAGCTACTGCACAACGGTACCTCCTACACAGAGCCAACAGATATTGCCACTATACTGGTTGACAAATTCAGTCCCAATTTTACCCCTCTCCCCCCTACCAAAGGACCAATCACAATACCAGTATTGCTAGCCAGCCAGTATTACTGCTGCACAGGTTAAAACAGCACTGTCCAAGGCCAAGAATACAGCTTCTGTGGGACCAGACAATACCCCTGGCTGTGTTCTACATGAACTACAGAGTGAACCTGCACCACACCTGTGTGTCCTGTTCAATCACAGCCTCACTTCAGGCTTGTCCTTACCAAATGGCACACTGCTACAGTCATCCCTCTCCACAAAGGAGGCGCTACTACAGACCCTGAGCACTATCGCCCAATTAGCCTGACAAGTCTGACATGCAAAGCTATGGAACACATCATCATGGACCTAATAAATAAGGATATAGGGAATCTCCAAACTCTGGATCCCACACAGTTTGGTTTTGTGAAGGGTAGATCATGTCTGCTCAATCTTGTCGACTTCTTTGAGTCAGTCACCAGAGCTGTGGATGAAGGCAAGCTGGCTCATACCAAGGCCTTTGATACCATCCCCCATTAAGGAATCATAAAAAAACTCACTAAGCTAGGCATCAACCCCTATATCACTAGGTGGGTTGCAAACTGGCTCACATATAGAACCCATAGTGTGAAAGTTGCTGACTCCACATCAGTCTGTCAACCAGTCATAAGTGGTGTCCCACAGGGTTCGGTCCTGGGTCCCCTCCTGTTTGGTATCTACTTCTCTGAAGTCCAGGCCAACATGAAGGGACTCTGGCAGACAGAATTTGCAGACGATTGAAAGTTGGGAGCTATTATTAACTCCCCAAGTGATGCTGACATTCTGCAGAATGGCCTCACTGAGACAAACGACTGGTGTCAGAACCATGGCTTTAAGATCAATGCCAAAAAATGTGTCGACATCCCCTTTGGGAAAAACTCAGTTCCCATGAATTACTACATTGATGGTAGTCCACTGAACATAGAAGGCATTATAAGAGATCTGGAAACACAGGTTGACAGCAACCTCTCTTTTGACCACCACATTGCCACTGTAGTCAGAAAGTCCTTCTATGTGACAAATCTCATTACTAAGGGTTTTGCATTCAGGAAGAAAGAGGTCATTGTCTCCCTCTAGTCTTACCTCATTAGGCCAATCATGGAGTACAATGCCCCATTTGGCATGTACCTCACTAGACACCTGCATCAACTGAAGTGGCCACAAAACTACCTCACAAAGATGATCCTAGGCCTTAAACAATTGTCCTATATGGACAGAATCAAAATACTCCAACTATTCATTGTCTCATATCTCCTACTTAGAGGCAATCTCTGCTTAACTTACAAAGCCATGACTGACCCGGCTCTGTTAGAAATGCTACATCTAAAGAAATCCCTATCCCTCCACACCACACGCTCCAGAGACCTCAACCTCATTACCACAATCAACAGAATATACTGGAGGGACAGGGTCATAACCCAGAGACTGCCCATGCTATGGAATATACTTCCCATACATGTCAAACAGAGCACCTCACTGGCCCTCTTCATGACAAATCTTGAAGAGTGGATGGGAAATAGAAACTTCACCCCGGGGATCAGTCTAGTGGCTCTAGTTGACAGAGGCACTGGGAACTAATGTCAGGTGGCATGATGCCAGGCTAATCCTATGGGCTAGGCTTGTAAAGGTTCCAGTGCCATTACCCTAGTACACACCAATGAAGTCTTTGTTCTGATTTAAGCACTTGGGCTCCAAATCACTTATTTTACATTAGGAACATTTGTGGTGTAAACCCTCAGGGCAGGAGAGTGTAGCCTACACCCTTCTAAGTTGGGAATTGCTGGTTAAGGCTTATTGTGTGTATTCTAAATATCTTTGTTCTGGTTTAAGCACTTGGATTCCAGACCAGTTATTTCACACTAGAAAGGGTTGTGGCCTACACTACTATGGGAGTATTCTACTGAATTGCTGTTATATTTAACATTTTTTTTTGCTGTTGTGACTGATTTTCTGCACTTTGAATTTCTAGTTCTTCTGCATTTTATAGCATAGGCTAGATTCAGGCATGTTGAAACTAGACTGTTTAGCATCATTTGAACACTAAAACAGCCATATTACATTAAGTAGGCCCTCTGCACCCTTGTGGCAGACGTAGCAACCAAGGACCCATCTGAGTTGGGGATTGCTGGAATAAGGCTCAGTCTTAGGCTTTCCCTTTGGTTACTTTGTTTAAAATTGTTTAACTTCACTTTTAATTAAACACTGTGTTTGCACAGGTTTGAGTTCAGTTTACTGGAGCTGCTTAGAGATTGCACTGCTACCCTGCAAGCAACTCAGTTTTGCATTGTGAAGCACTGACACAGTTTTCTATCCCTAACCCTCCACAGAAAAGCCACTTTTGGTAGTCTTACAACAAAACCTGGTCCATCTAGCCCACTCCCCACTAGTTACTATAGTATACACCTGCGATAATGGATGGACAGTTTCCCACCATTTCTCCAGTCAGCATGATTGACATGGGCATTCTGAGACAATGTAGCAATTGCCTCATGTATACTGACAACCAGTTACTCCTAAAACAAACAAATACAAAATGTGAGATTATATATACTATGAATTTAGAATCAGTTCTCTGACATAACGACAATTCAGATATCAAACAGATTGTCAGCACATATACTACACCTCTTGCACATAACAAGCGCACTACACATAAACCCAGATACGCAGAGGTAGTTGCTGGAAGCCTACCTAAAGATCAGAGACCTCACAAGCACAAACCTACTACACACTCTGCATCCCCAACAGAATCCACTACACATAACAATATACACAACAGTGTCTCAGTCAATAAGCCCCTAAGGCAAAACATCTCAAAACCAACTGTCTTGGTCATAGGCAACTCCATAGTGAGACACACAGATGTTGCCCTTACCTGGATGGACAAGCAGAAGGTGTCAGGTGCCAGGATCCATCAGATCATGCATGCACTCAAGTCTCTCAAAGACCAAATCAACCAAATAAATATTACAAACTAGAGAGAGAGCTTGGAAAGACTAGCTAAAAAACAAAAATGACACTAACTAGCAAAACTTTATGCAAATTAGTGAATGCAGATAAAAATACAATTTTTCACAGCAACTAAATAGCCACAAAAATAACCCAAAAACTTTCTGGAAATCTATTTTATCACTTAGCAAATCTGGTACCTCACAAAATCCTTCCCCCTGCACAGACAAGACACTAGCCAAAATAGCTAAAATGTTTAATACCCATTTCACTGACAGCATAGCAACATTAGTCTCAGGATTTAACTCTAGTTTCATCAACCTCAACAATTCCCCCCCTTCCCCACATACAAAATACAAGGGCAATAACATCTCACCCCACCACAACCAAAATCCATCAATACCCTGTCTCTGTCTGCAATCAATGCCTACTAACAATAATTTGTAAACTTCTATTCAAACAAACCATGCTTATCTTCCTCTGACAATCTTCCTCCAGAATACTTAAAACTTGCAGCTAATTCTATCTCCTACCCAGTTAGCATTCTAATTAAGTGATCTGTTAGGGAATCTTATGTCCCTACCTTCTGGAAAAAAATCTATTATAACCGCTTTACATAAAGGAGGTACATTTAGTGACCTTACAAATTTTAGACCCATCTCTATCCTCTCTGCCCTATCCAAAATGCTTGAAAGATACATACACACACAACTACTAAACCAGCTTTCATTTCATTCACTGACATAATTAACAAGGTGAGGGACTCCAACCTTCATACCTCTGTAGTACTACTAGATGTGCCAAAAGCCTTTGACACGGTCTCCCACAACATATTACTTCACAAACTATCAGCAATGGGTTGCTCATATACCTCCAAACAGCTATTTATCCAACAGGCAACAATGTGTAAAATGGCAAAACTGTCTATCTCAATACCAGACAAATAAAACTGGAGTCCCACAAGGTTCCATTCTAGGTCCCCTCCTCTTCTACATATTTATTAATAACCTACACACAGACAGCCATTTTAGCACATTGATCCAATACTCTGGTGATTCCACTATTATCTCATCAAATAGCATCGCAGACCTTTTACTACAAACACAGCGCCCATTTTCCTCTATCAAATCATGGGTAAACAAGGCACAACTACTCCTTAACCCCAGCAAAAACAAACGTCTACTTTTTCCTCCAAAACCCAGTACATCTGTATTCAAAATCTACTCCCACAATAAAACAGAGATTGAAGTGGTAACAACTGCAAAACTACTAGAATAACAAATTCACATTTGACCAACACATTCTAAAGGCCATAGTCATTGGTGACTCACCTGTGAGACACACCAATGTTCCCCTTACCAGGCTTGACAAGGAGAAGATCATGGTCAGTTGTCTGTCCGGTGCCAGAATCCACCACACCACACCACACGCACACTGAAGTCTCTCAACAACAGGTACAAGTATGACTATGTCATTGTCCATGCTGGTGTGAATGACTTGAGACATACCTCCCTGGACTCTTAGAAGAGTGGCATGACTGACCTCTCAGAGTATGTGTCCCAGGCAGATATGACCCTAGCCCTAAGCAGCATCCTACCTCCACCAAGAATGATACCACAATAGCAACAAAAAATAATTGACATCAACAATTGGCTTAGTTTCTGGTGTCATTCCAAGGGGATCCACATGGCATTCCAGATTCTGGCCATAGATCTTGTCTACACCATTGTGTATTTTTTAGGTAATGTCCCAAAGTCAAATCTTCCAACATAAAAGATTTATCAAAAAGCGAATTAAAGGTCATGCTGCTTAACACTCGGAGCCTTAACCTGAAAATGCACTCACTGGTGGTTCTCCTTGCACTGGAAGATGTGTAGTCATGGAAACTGGGTTCAAGGCTGGGAAGACCACCCCTGCCTTACCAGACTATACCTCATTCCACACATTCCAACACCAAAATTAGGTCGGGAAGACTAAGAGTGGTGGAGTCTCTATCTTCATTAAAGACAAGTACACCTCCAGACTGGTTTGCCATCATGATGGACTAGAACTACTCCAGGTGCAACGTACAAGTGGCAAGACACTCATCCAAGTTATAGCCAGCTATAGACCACCATCCATGACTCAGGACACCCACTCCTCCTACCTGGGCTCACTTAACTCCATCAAGGTACCCCCTAACACCCTGATCCTTGGTGACTTCAAGTACCCCACCATAGACTGGGTGAACTATTCCTGCACTAATGCACTCACCCAATGATCAGCTTGTCTCAACCCCCACAGGGGAGATAACATTCTGGATCATACCCGACCCCACTCAACAGCAAAGAGGATGAAAATTTTCTCCAAAGCAAACTACATCCTCCTAAGGGATGGCATAAATTGTTTTAAATCCCCTGCTGCCACTGTCAACAATGACTCTTATACAGAGGTGTACACAAATGCCCTGTATAAACACCTATACAAATATACAGATTTGGCTGTACCTGAATGGATCAAAACAAGGTCCTCACAAAAAAACAAGCCACTCTGGTGGACATCAAGCATAAAAGGAAGAAACTAATGTCTAACAACAAAAGAGATCTGACTCAACAGAGGAAGGACAACCTCAACACCTCGAACAAGCAAATTAGATATCTTGTAAAATCCACTGAAGCCAATTACAAAGCTTAACTAGCATCCCTAGTTAAGGACAGTCACAAGGCATGCTTTAGCTACTTGAGAAATCTAAAACGGAAGGTCCAGCTTTGTGCCAAACTAGTAGTGGATGGTACCACTCATACTAACCCTGAAGACATTGACAACCCACTAATAGACAGATTTGGCAGAAATTTCACCCCCCTGTTCCTACCAGAAATACCCCAAAGCATACCTGTCACCAATCCTTTACCTAGTATCTCCAAAGGGCAGGTCATAACCACACTCTCCATGGCCAACAGCACAGCCTCTATGGGACCGGATAACATCCCAGGCTGCCTACTAAATGGTCTAAAACAGGACCTAGTGGAACCCCCTGACACTCTCTTTAACCACAGTCTAAGTACTGACTTTATCCCAGCAGAGTGGAAAACAGCAACAGTAATTTCCTTGCATAAAGGGGGGCCCATCAACTGACCCTGGGAATTATAGACCCATAAGCCTAACCAGCTTATCTGCAAGGCCATGGAGAGAATCATCATGGACCTTATCAACAAAGACATAGATGACTATCAAACTTTTGACCTGACTCAATTTGCCTTTGTTAAAGGTAGATCATGCTTATTAAACCTGGTGGACTTCTTTTAGAATGTCACCAAAGCCCTGAATGAAGGCAAAACAGTACATATAGCCTATTTTGACTTAGCCAAGTCTTTTGCCCCACTTAGGTATCACTGAGAAACTCATCCAACTGCAAATTAACCCATGTGTCATTAGATGGGTAGCCAACTGGCTCACTGACAGAACATCTGCAGTCATAGGTGGGGATTCCACCTCTACCACCAGATCAGTAACCAGTGGTGTACCACAAAGATCTGTGCTTGGCCCCCTACTGTTTGGAATGTATTTTTCAGATGTCCAGGTGAAAATAGATGACCTGTAGCTTACCAAGTTCGCTAATAACTGCAAACTGGGTGCAATCATTGAGTCTCCAACGATGTTGATGTACAACAAAAAGGGCTTACACAGACAAATAATTGGTGCCAAAGCCACAGAGTTAAATTAAATGCAGAAAAAATACATTATCATCCCTTTCAGCAAAGGGAAAGTCCCTGAAAAATGACAGTATTAACAGTAGCCCCCTTAGCTCAAATCCTGTGGGGGGAGATTTGGGAACACAGGTTGATAGCAACTTTAACTCCGATCATCATGTATCCACAGTGGTAATAAAGGCCTTCTATGCTGCACATCTTATAAGTAAGGGCATCTCATCCAGAGCTAAGGGTGTTATAACTCCTCTGTGCTCATTCTCATGAAACCACTAATAGAATACAACACTCCCATTTTTATGTACCTCACCAGACACCTGCAGCAGCTGGGGAGACTTCAGAAGTGCCTCACCAAAACAATTCAGGGTCTTCAACACATGACCTACATGGACAAACTGAAGGCCCTGTCACTGTACTCTGTATCTTTCAGGCTGCTGAGAGGTAACTTGTGCCTACAGAGCAATCTCAGACCCTGTCCTAAAGGAAATGTTGCACATCCATAAGTCAAATGAGACAAGATTCACTCACTCTAGGGATCTTAAGCTGGCCTGCGACATTAACAGGACATGGTGGAGAGGCAGATATTTATTTATTTTACATTTGTTACCCGGGAGGGTCCAACTGGACGAGGTCCATTTACAGTGGAGGCTCGGGGAGAAAAGCTCCACTTAATTAATACAACAGACAATGATAATACATAATATAAAGTAAAGACTTTGTTACTGAGCAGTATTTTGTGCATAATAGAACAGTACGCAAAGAAAGATCATATCAGCAATATATACACGTGAACATTAAGTTAGCCATCAAAATATACAGACAGAGATCACAACAACATTTCCAAATGTCAAGGAATACCATTTGTTACTTCCATTTTTACCGAGGATCTGATAATTGGAGAGAAGAGAGAAAGATGGTGGTAGCATACACTAGGATTAAGTAACACATGGACATAGCCAAGATCTAATAAGATGAGCCTTAAGGGAGTTTTTGCATTGCTTGATATTGGGTGCAGAAGTCACCGAGGGAGGGAGATTATTCCAACTTTTTACTATACTGTGAGAAAATAGAGTTTTACCTGCTGTGTTGTTGGCTGTGGAGATAGAGAGGAGTGATTTGTTGGCAGAGCAGAGTGGTCGATTTGGAATGTAGTTAATCAGTAGTTCCCTAAGGGCTGGAGTTTTTTCAGGATATTTTAGGTTGTTATACGCTATGACTAGTTGGTGGTAGGTTAATAACTGTGGGAGCTCAAGCCACTGAAGTTGCCCAAGAGGTATACAATGGTGTGTTCTAAAGAGGGGATTTTTTGCAAACTTGGCGATTTTGTTATAACACGACTCAAGTTTCTCCAGGTCAGAGTTTCTTACATAGGTGAGAATAGGTGCTGCATACATGAGTGTGGAAAGAAGGTGGGTTTGAGCTAGGGTGACCCGAGCTTGATCTGACAGAAAGTATTTTTGTCTGTAGAGGGACCCCATTTTTTGTGTACCTTTTTAATAGTTTGAGAGATATGTCTTCCAGAGACTGCCACTCCTCTGGAACAAACTCCCAATTCACATAAAACAGAGCTCCTCAATGACCCTATTTAAGCATAATTTAGAAAACTGGATGGTAGGACTGTAAATGTGCCCTGGGGGTGTTATCTATGTCCCTCTTCAATTAGGGCAATTGGTGCTAATCACAGACTCGTGCTGCAAATATAGACCACACAACTTGGTCAATAAAGGAACAAGGGTATAACATGGCTGGGATTATAAAGGCCCTAGGGCCAATAGCCTAGTAACCTGTTATGAATCTATGAACCTATGAACCGTTCTTGCCTTTAGGAGAAGGGCGAGAGTGCATTCTAACAAAATATGGTTTATTGGGATAGTTTCTCTAGAACAAAAGTTCCATGGCATAATATGTTTCAAGTCTTGTAACTCCTTGCCTTTTTTCTGCATGGACTTGTACAAATCAGTTGCAGCAGCACAACCAAAAATTGTCCAGAGGAGTATCCATCAACTTAGCCTTAATATCATCAGGCAGAAGCTGAATCCATAGTCAGGAATATCTGCTCAACACTGAGCCAAATCAGCAGCCCTAGGTGAAGCATCTGCTGCATCATAACTACATTTAATGGAATGGCAAGCTACCTGGGAATAAGTCCCTACGAGGGACAAGGCAGAGCCTTTCTTTAAGAATCAAAAAGGTCAGAAATAACCTGACAAGCCTGAGAAAAGAGAGCCAAAACATACCTAGTCATATGAGTCTGATAATTAACAGCCTGAAAGGCTAGGGTGGCTGAAGTATAAACCTTCTCACCCAGCCATTCCATGGTCCTGCTGTCCTTATCAAAAGGAAGATGCTTAGTGATATAGAAGGCTTATCAGATGCCACAGAGACCACTGAAGGATCAGCAGATGAATTTGCAGTCATCAGGCACTTTATAAAACCGATCAGTTTTTTTAGAAGCAGGGGGCTGAGAGTCTGGGGCCTTTGACAGAGAAGAAAAGGCATCCAATAAATCATCCAAAACTGCAGGAACAGCAAAGGGTCTAGCAGACTCCATTTGAAGGTGCTCATAATTATCTTCTCTGCACTTCAGACACTTGGGAACAATCCCATTTAAAGAATTCCATTATCCTGGAAATAGCATCCCCACACGAAATCTCCTCCAAAGGAGATTCAGGACTAGCAGACTCATCTTCCTTAGAGCTATAGTCCAAATGGAAGTTATCTGGGTAGAATAGGCCAGGGATTCCACATCAGAATCCTTTTCTTCTTCAGAGGAACCCTGTTCCATAGTTCTCTTGAGGGGGAAGATGGGGGACCCGAGAAAGAGACCCCCTGAGGATGCTTCAAGGCCATAATAGCATTGAATAAACCCTGTGTAAAATTCTGCCATTCACTTTGAGCGTCCTTATGAGGAGAAATGATATGTTTTTGTCTTTTGCTTCTTTTTTAAAGGGGCATCTGCCCTACGAAACATAGAAGGCTCCGACGTTGGCCTACACTCAATAATCATAGTCGGGGCTTCCTCTCTCACCATTATCTGAAGAACGCCCCTATGCCCTTCGATGATAATCAGCTATGGTTCCCCCTGAACATTCATAGTAGACATCTGCAAGGCCACCAAGGATGTGCAAGAAGCCAGATTCCCTGCCAGCCTCTGAACCAGTCTATGCAGAGGAATCCAGCCCAGAAACTGGATGATCCTCTGGGCTTTCACCATTCACCATCCTCAAAAGAGACGTCCAGTAAAGGAGGCATAGCTGAAGAATCTGACCTGACTTTTTTGGCCTTCATCTTTGAAGATGGCTGACTGTCAGACCAGGAAGCACCTTCCATACAGTTTTTCTCTACGAGCTTTAGACACTGGTTTTGAAGATAGATGACTAGGGATGTAAAACGACTACATAAGGTCTTTGGAACAAAAGCCTGACAAACAGTACAGGATGTATGGTCATGAGAAGCACCTAAACAAAGCAAGCACTGACCATGATGGTCTTTATGGGGAATCTGTCTCCCAGACTGGCATTTACCTTTCTGGATGACATGAAACCCCACAACAACACAAATGCTAAAAACAAAAAGGATAAGCAAAAAAAAAATGGGGCACTTATCTGAAATGGCTAGGTAAACTAGCAACAACTTGAGTGATCAGACCAATGACCAAAGATGGCATTCAGAATGGTAGCAAAGAAGTTCTGAGGATGATACATCCAGACGTCACTTTTATACCCTGCGCCTAGCACAGGGAGCATACGTGTGATATTCTACATATCATTAACAACCTAAAGGCTTTGGTATACTGGCCGGACATCAGGCCACCATTGGCAGGGGATCACTCATGTTAAGAATACTGCAACAGTGAAATGGAAGGCCATCTGCACAAACACAGAAAACACAGAATTGCAATGTCACTGCCCATGAACCCCTTTCTCAATGAACTATTCAAATTACAGGATTCATTAGGCAAGAGAATAACGCTTAACCTTATATATATTGATTTCCTATTCTCAGTATGTGACTAAATGAAGTTGCTTTCTTATATTTTTATTATGAGACACCTGACTGACATCTAGGACCATAGTGGGTGTTAAAGTAAATGGTGTCCAGAAATGAAGTACTTGGATGGACTATTATCCAGTGAACAGGGTACCTAAATAAACATTACTCTACTTTGAGTGTCCTTGAGACTCTCACTCTATCATTCCTTTTTTATTAAAGAGAAGTAACAGTAAACTCAAATAGATCTAAAAAATAGCTCACTGAAACCTATAAAAATCATATAAGCCAATTTTTCTCTCTGCTGGAACAAAACAAATTATGGTCAGCCACTGCACTCAGAATGTTGATTCACACAAGAAAGATTGTTAACACACATCATAATATATGTAGTCATTAAGGCAGGCAAGTTTCTTTACACTTCATTTTTCAGCACCTCATCTGCAAAGCTCTTTTAAGTAGAATGTCGTCATTCCCTGGCATAAAAGGTGTAAGCACTACTGCACTGAATGTTATGATGGTTAAGTTTTTTGCCTTACAGATATAAGGTTTGATTCTGACCTTGGATATTGACAAGAAACCCCACAACAACACAACTACTAAAAACAAAAAGTATAAGCAAAAAACCCCAATGGGGCACTTATCTGAAATGGCTAGGTAAAGTAGTAACTAGCAAACTAGCAAGTCTTGTAATAGTCTGTAGACTGACTGCCTAGTGTTTACCTAAGAACTTATAAGTTGGGAAACAAGAGAGTCGAGCACAATACAGTCTGTTCTACCAGCTCTCTCAATAAAAACTTTAACTGTTTTCCCTTACCTTTTCCAACAGTTCTCAAACAGGTAATCTCTTTGGCCACACAGAAGACAACACAAGACTTTTTACTATTCAAACCAAGAACTTATAAATTCCAAGATAAAATCTTCAAATTAAAATAGTACTGCACTAAAACAAGAGTCAAATACCTAATTGTCGCTATTGGAAACAAGAATGACAGTCATGAAGGGTTGGTGCACAGCTCAGACTACACAGCAAAGTTCTGTGCACTTCATAAAATGAATTGTATACAACAATGTAACAATATACCCAACTAACTAAAAAAAAAAGTCTTGTAAATTGTCTAGTCCAGATACATATTTGCTGTATCCAGGACTGTTTGTAAGCTTCTGAGCCCCCAAGCCTTTCTGTGTTGAAGAGAAGCCTTCAAGCTTAATTTTGTTTCTTAGAACTAGCCAGTTTTCTAGTTTCAGCACTCAAATCTGTTTCTTTGAGCACAGCACTTGTTCAGAACTCATTGTAAGCACTAAATAAGCTACAAATTACTACAGTACTCAACTTTCCTCACTTGTCTAGAGGAAAACAGTTTTTAGTACTTAATAAATAAGCACCTATCCAGGCATGTCTAAGGGTCAGCTCCCAGTGTTTTCTCCTGTCTACCTGATGAATCTGGGCATCTTGGGGCAATGCAGCAATTGTCTCATGTACACAGACAACCCTCTCCTCCTACCACCCAACACTACAACCTGTGAGAGATGCACTTATATAGCCAAACTGGAATCAAAGCTCTCTTCACCCAAGACAGGACTAGACAGTCAAGAGGAGAAGGTAAACACTTGCACCACACTACACTCATCACAGTGTCCCTCAAAATCTATACCACCAAAACACACACATAGAAACACAAAACACACATCTACATTCATGGAGGCTCTCAAAAAAAATCTACCCAAGCAACAGGGACCTCCAAAGCAGAAACGCAAGCAACCTCCACCCCCCAACACAACCCAAATGACACATAGCCCACAAACACAGTGTGCTACTCAACCACAGACCATAAGGCATAACAACGTACCCAACACTCTAGTCATAGGTAACTCTATAGTTTGGGATACTGATGTTCCACTCACCAGGTTAAACAAAGAGAAAGTTACTGTCAGCTGCCGGCCAGGTGCCAGGATCTGCCACATAACGCATGCACTCAGGTCACTCCACAAGTACAAATATGACTCTGTCATTGTCCATGTTGGTGTGCATGACCTGAGGCATACCTCCCTGGACTACATGAAACATGACATGGAGGAGCTGTCTGATCTCGTAGCCCAGGCAGGTATGACCCTAGTCCTGAGTAGCATCCTGCCATCACCCAGAATGATACCACAGTACAAGGACAAAATGATCTACTTCAACAACTGGCTAAGCTTCTGGTGTCATTCTAAGTGGATCCAGTATCTGTCTGCCTGGGATGACATGATCGACAAACCATGATGTTTTGCCAGAGATGGCCTGCACCTGTCGCCCTTGGGATTCCGGATACTGGCTAAGGCTCTTGCCACCCCTATAGTGCCTTTTTTAGGCAAGATTCAACTGACAAATTCACCACCGTAACAGGTACAAGCAAGCTAAACCTCACCACACCTATAAATAGAACATGCTGGAGGGATAGATTCCTGTCACAGAGACTCCGCATGCTTTGGAACAAAATTCCTAACTAAATTAGGCAGAACCCCTCACTAACACTCTTCAAGAGAAACCTTGACGAGTGGATGCGTAACAGAAAATACACCCCTGGGATCACTTCATTGGCTCTTCTTGACAGAGGCTCAGTTAATTAATCAATGGGGTGGCGAAAGCTGACACACTCTGGCTAGGATTATAAATGCCCTTGGGCAGATAGCCTAGTACCTACCTATGAATCTATGAGCAAAATCTGAGGGTAATGCTACTTAATGCTAGAAGTCTAAACCTCAAAATGCACTCACTCGAGGCACTCCTTAAAATAGAGAACATCGACATCTGTGCAATGACGGAAACCAGGTTCAAGGCTCCAGAGAGCACCCCTGCATTACCAGGCTATAATTCATACCACACCTTTCGGCCACCTAACCTGGACTGAAGCACTAAAGGCAGAGGCATGTCCATATTCATTAAGGATATCCATACCTCCAGACTAGTTGCTCAGCATAATGCATCCGAGATTATCCAAGTGCAACTAACTCTGGGCAAGACCGCAATCCAAATTGTAGCTTTCTAGAGATCCCCCACCATGCCCCAGGATTCCCACTCCTCATTTCTTGATACACTGGAAAATATTAGGGTACAACCCAACACCCTAATAATGGGTGATTTCAACTACCCCAACATTAACTGGGAAAACTACTCATGTACCAACTCTTGTACTCAACGTTTTCTGGAATTCATAAATTCTAATGCCTTGGATCAACTTATCCAGACCCCCACCAGGGGCAGCAATATCCTAGACCTGGTCATTACCAACATGGGCAACTGGTGTTCCACACCAGAGGTCAATTCCTCGTTCGTCAGATCCAACCACGAGCAAATCACCCTAGACATCCACATCCCACCCCCACCCCCCATTAGGGAAACCACTGTAAAAAATTTCTCCAAAGCCAACTTCACGCTTCTTAAGACAGAAGTGGCAAACTTCACGACACCCATGCTGATGGACTACAGAGTTACGACTGCTGAATCGTATACAACTGCACTTTATAAGCACTTACATGACTGCATGGGTCGTGCTATCCCTAACAAAATCAAGATGCTATCCTCCAAAAAAAGGAAGACAATCTGGTGGTCCCCTGCCATAAACAAACTCTACAACAGAAGAAAGAAACTGTTGCAGAAAAGAATAAAATCCCATGATTGGAGGAACTCTGTGGTCAGCCTCAGTAAGAAGCTGAGATCCCTCATAAAATCCTCCAAAGCTAGTTATGAAAACAAAATTGCCACTGATTCTAAAGACAGCCACAAAGCATTATATAGCTATGTCAAAAATCTCAATGGCAACACTCAGATCTGCTCTGAGATACAGCACAATGGCACTAAATATACAGAACCAACTGATATTGCCAACATCCTGGCAGATAGGTTCTGTGCTAACTTTACTCCTCTCTCATCCCCTAAAGGGCCCATCTCTATACCGGAAGAATGCAAAGTTCCTGTAATCATGGCTGCACAGGTAAAAAACACACTCTCCAAAGCCAAGAACACAGCATCCATGGGACCTGACAACATCCCAGGCTGCATTCTACATGAACTACAAAACAAACTGGCACCTGACCTAAGTACTATGTTCAGTCATAGCCTCACCTCAGGCTTTGTGCCCACTGAATGGCGCACAGCAGCGGTTATCCCACTCCACAAAGGGGGAGCCACCACAGACCCCCGAGTATCTACCACCCATTAGCCTGATGAGCCTGGTCTGCAAGGCTATGGAACATATCATCATGGAACTTATAAACAATGACATTGGTAATCTCCAAACTCTGGACCCTACCCAGTTCGGGTTTGTAAAAGGCAGATCATGTCTCCTAAACCTGATAGACTTATTTGAAGCAGTCACCAAAGCCGTACATGAGGGTAAGGTGGTTCACACAGCCTATCTATATCTCGCCAAGGCTTTCAACACCATCCCCCACTCTGGAATTATAGATAAACTCACTAAACTAGGTATAAATCCCTATGTCACAAGATGGGTTGCCAACTGGCTCACTGACAGAACCCACACTGTGAAAGTAGCAGACTCTAAATTCAACTTCAGACCAGTGACAAGTGGAGTACCACAGGGTTTAGTCCTAGGTCCTCTCCTGTTTGGTATCTACTTCTCTGAAGTACAGGTTAACACAGAAGGTCTTTGGCTAACAAAGTTTGCAGATGACTGTAAACGGAGCCATAATCAAAACTCCTAATGAAGTGGACATCCTACAAAAGGGCCTCACTGAGATGGATGCCTGATGTCAAAGCCATGGCCTCAAGCGCAATGCCAAAAAATGCATTGTCATCCCTTTTGGGAAAAACTCTGTAACCATGAACTACCACATAGGTGGTAGTCTACTTAACACTGAAAGTATGATGAGACCTTGGGACACAGGTAGACAGTAGTCTCTCCTTTGATAATCACATCACCACAGTAGTCAGGAAATTCTTCTACATGGCACACCTCATCACAAAAGGTTTCTCATCCAGGAAAAAAGAGGTCATTGTTCCCCTCTACTCATCACTCATTAGACCCATTATATAGTACAACGCCCCTTTTAGTATGTACCTCACAAGACATCTACAACAACTGGAAAGGCCACAGAAATACCTCACAAAGAGGATTACCTGCCTCAAACAGATGCCCTATGCAGACTGTCTCAAAAAATGCCAGCTTTACTCTATCACATATTGCCTACTCAGAGGCAATATCTGCATAACATACAAAACTATCTCAAACCCAGAGCTGTTGGGCATGCTCCACTTAAAGAAATCCCAATCCCTCCGAGCTACATGCTCTAGGGACCTAAACCTTGTCACCACAATAAACAGGACATGCTGGAGGGATAGATTCCTGCCCCAGAGACTTCCCATACTGTGGAAAAAACTACCTATCTATATAAAAGCTCCTCATTAGCACTCAAAGAAAAATCTTGATGACTGGATGGGAGATAGGAAATTCACCCCGGGGATCACTTCTGTGGCTCTGCTTGACAGGGGCACAGGAAAATAATTTTCTTGGGTGGCAAAAGCCAGAGTATCATTTGGCTAGGCTTATATAGGCCCTAGGGCCAATAGCCTAGTACCTACCTATGAACTACACAACTGTGTACCTGGAGGAGTACAGGAATGCAACTTGTATGCAAACTGTATGCTGTCCAACTGGCCACGGTTTTTACTGACATATTTAACACATCTCTATGTCAGGCCATAGTACCCAAGTTCTTCAAGAACACTACAAGCATACCACTACCCAAAAAGTCTCAGCCAGCAAACCTATATGACTATCATCCAGTAGCTCTCACCTCTACAGTAATGAAGTGTTTCAAAAGGCAGGTCAAAGACTATTTAACAGCAAAATCTTCCTGCAGAACTGGACCCACTCCAATTTGCTTATCGGTCCAACCACTCCACCGCAGATGCCATCTCAATGGCATTTCACACATCCTTAGCTCATCTGGAAAACAAGAACCGTTACGTCCGACTATTATTCATTGACTTCAGCTTTGCCTTTAATACAGTCATACCACAACAACTGATAGTGAAAATGATTCAGTTGGGAGTCAATACTCCTATTTGTAACTGGATTTTAGACTTCCTTACTGACAGACCGCAAAGAGTAAGAGTTGGCAAAAACACCCCAAAGAGCCTTACACTGAGCACAGGAGTCCCTCAAGGATGTGTTCTCAGTCTTCTGCTGTTCACCATGCTGACCCATGACTGCACAGCCAGGTTCAAATCCAATTGCATCATCAAATTTGAGATGATACTACATTCATAGGTCTAATCAGCAATGGTGATGAAACAGCAAACAGGGAGGAGGTGAAACATCTGATTGACTGGTCTGACAACCATAACCTGGCTCTGAACATAAACAAAACCAAAGAGGTAATTGTAGACTTCAGGAAAAAACAGGTTCCACATCTCCCTCTCACAGTCAAGGGAGAAACAGTGGAAAGGGTTAACAGTACCAAATTCCTAGGGGTGTACATCTCAGAAGACTTGACATGGTCCATCAATACAAATCACATTGTCAAGAAATCACAACAAAGACTCCACTCCCTATGCAGATTCAGGAGAGCAAATCTCCCATGTTTGGTACTCACAGCCTTCTACAGAGGCACCACTGAGAGCACCCTGCCAAGCAATATCACAGTATAGTATGGAAACTGCAAGGACATGGATCATAAGGCCCTCCAAAGGGTGGGGACAATGGCCAAGAGTATAACGAGACCCTGCTTCCACCTATACAGGATCTGCACTGTGCCCAGGGCCTCAGAAGAGGTACAAAGATTGTTAAGGACTGTACCTACCCGGCTCAGGGACTGTTCTTTTGCTTGTCTTTGGACAAGCGCTACAGAAGCATACATTGCAAAATTACTAGCTTCAGAAACAGCCTCTTTCCTTAGGTCATCAGATTATTAAACTTGAGTAGCAAGACAAGCCAACAGGTCAGCTATTCAGTGACCACACAGGCAGAAGGAAATATCTTTTCTTAAAGTGCAACAACTCATTTCTAGGTTCTCTCATTTGTGCAATAGCTAACCGAATGCTTAATAATTGTGTGCAATAACTTGAAATACAAGCTACATTCCGTGCAGTGGACAAAATGGTCTCTAGTCTACCACTGCTTAAAACCTGTAAGTGCAATATCTACTGTGCAATACAAAGTGCTGCTATAGATAGACATACAAAAATTATAATTATGTCCTAGTGTCGTGTCAGTGCTAGTGTCATATACAGAGCCTGTAGTTCTGTTTTTATATTTATACTGTTATATTTTTTATGTTTTTTCCTGCACACTGAGCTCAAAGCAAAGACATTTTATTGATCCTGCACTCATGTGTGGGCCTAAATGACAATAAAGTTTACTTTAACTTAACTTTGACAAAATGAGATCAGCATTATACCACAATTCATACACTTGTAGGAGATAAGGGGCAAGAATTTACAGGCGTAAAGTTGTGAATGACTAGTGCTTAGACAATACCCCAGTGCCCGTAGGCCAAGAAAAGATGGTGTGCTATTCAGCATAACACAGATGAGCAATGACATCACCATTATTTGCTAGAACATACCATGGAACTTGTAAAAAAAAAAAAGAGAGAAAAATGTTGTAAAACATAGACTTATGTCAGGTCAGGAAATGGTTCATAAGACTTTCAATTTCCTTTGCCATCAAAGTAGCATTAGGAACAGAACCAATGTCCTCCCAATCCCTCCCAACTGTCAGCATGCCATAAGGTGTCAGACAGACAGACAGACAGAATATCAGAATACTCTCCTTCAAATCACTCTCTCACAACTACAGCTTGGCATACTTCCTTGGGAAAGGAAGCCTATATGACTTACAGTAAATCTGAAGTTCTGGTCATATGTGTAATGGTAAACATAAACTCTTCAATTAACCATGCAGTCATGGTTTGCATTGCCAGGATAGAAGTGCTGTCCCAATAAAGTAAACAATGTAAATGCATTCCTCTGAGTAGTTGTGCTATATGGACATCATTGTAAATTGTTTCCCTTTCGCATAACGCCAACCCTGTACTCGTTCAGTGTTTATCCCTCTTGCAGCTGTGCAGTAAATTAACATAGAGACATGTTACATACATGAGCTTTAAATGATATTGCCCAATTTCTGTTATGTGGCATCAGACAAACAGGAAAGAACTAGCCTAAGCTTCTAGATGTCACAACCTGTCCCATCTATCATCACCACCCTTCAGGACTAACTCCATTTGTGCACAGCCTGCCTCCAGGGCAATTCAGAGGTTCATGGGTATTTTCTAGACTAATGACAACCAGGGCCTTCAGAAGCCTAGCCACGCAAACTAACCCAGTTGTGCTCCTATGTATCATGGGCATTTATTAGGAGGATGTATGTTAGGCAGGAAATTTCTAAAGGTTATATGAGTGGGGGGGGTATGTTAATTTGCACAGTTACTCTCTGTCTCTGTCTATCAGAGACATGGTGGTAAGACCCAGGAAGAATTTCTGACTTCCCATCCAATAGTCAAGGTTATGCTTAATTAGGGTTAGGGATGAACGCTGCTTGTCATGAATGGAGATCCTGTTCCAGAGCAGAGGCATCCTCTGAGACACAATGTCTGTCTTGCCAACAATACCTATTTATGTCACAAGCAAAATTTAAATCTTTGGCTCTATTAGTTCTGATGTTGTTCATTTTGTAGAAGTGCAAAAGGTCCATCAGAGCTGGATCCAAGAATGTTTTGTACGCCAGGCATAGACTGCCATTCAGTAACATGTAGGAATCCGAATACAGAGATAGGGCTTTACAGCAATCCATATAGGACAATGTGTTTATATCCTAGATTCTCCTGGTAAGGAGCTTTTCTAAGCATTCCAGCTGTTGCATACATCTGGCTGGGTACGTGATGAACAGGGAATTATATTTAATGATGATTCTGATAAGGGCCAAATAAAGTGGCACTATGGCATCCTTGGACCTGAATGCCATGCCCTTACTTATGAGATAGGTGACATAGACTGATTGTCTTACTATCTTAGCCACGCATTGGTCAAAGGCTAGATTACTGTCTACATATGATCTCATATCCCTGACTATCAGGTCAACTGTTAGGGATGTCTTACTGATGGAATAATTGGCCTGGGTGGCCGTTTTCCCAAAAAGGCATTATAATGCATTTCTTGGCACTGAATTTTAATCCATGACTTTCACACCAGTCAACAGTCTGTATTAGACAGTCTTGTAAGATGCTAATGTCATGGAGGAGCTCCAATCAAATAATTAGATTCCATATAGGAGACATCCCAGCATAGAGCCCTGAGGTACCTCGCTAATGACCAGTCTCTAAATGGAGGTGGTCTCACTGATGCTGACTTCCTGGGTCCTGGATCCTGTCTGTGAGCCAGCTGACAATCCTGCAAGTTGTGTAGGAGTTTATGCCCAGTTTAGAGAGTTTGTCAGCTATATACGACAATGAGTCACTTTGCTGAAAGTTTCACAGATTAGGCACATAGTGCAACCCCCATTTATAGGAATGTGTATCATGTCTAGGAATTAGGATGAATGTAGTTAAGCAAATAAGAAAATAGATATATTCATACAGCAATCTGTTCTGGGAGATCTCAACAGAAAGATAATTTTTTGAATATGGCAGTCGTCTCTGGATAACTTTCCCTAAAAAATATCAGTTAAAACTTGAAAATGTTCAAAGGCAATTTATGAAAGTAATAGAGGAAGGCGATGATTATAGGTTAATAGGTAGGTGTACAGTAGGCTAATGACCATTAGGGTCTTTATAAACCTACCCAAGAATCCCAATTGTATCCCACAAGTGTATGTGACTTGGAGGTTATTTTAAGGGCTATATCTAAGCTAGGGCAAGGTTTACAGGCTACGTGTGTCCATTAGAAACATAGATGCTATACCCAGGGTGTACAACAGAGGGCTGAACAGAGTTGGGGAAGAGTTCTGCTACACATACATGGCAAGCCTGTTCTAAAGAAGAGGAATTCTCTGAGACACATTCCTGTCTCTCCAGCTTGTCATATCTGTGTGACAAGCGAAGTACAAATTCCTAGATAATTCTGATGCTATTTATATTGCAGACATGCAAAAGCTCCATCAGAGTGAGAACCAAGGATGTCTTGTATGCCTCTCAACAGTATATACTGTTAATATGCAAATGTGTCACAGGTAACACACTCACCCTTGGTACAGAAACCTCTGGGTTCTATTTTCATACCAGATCGATCAATTGTTGACACCGCACATAGGGGGCTGCTGCACTCCTGAGAGTGTGATTCTTCAGATGAGACAGTAAACCAAGGTCCCATCTACTTGAGTTGGAAATACCTCAGGTCAGGTGGATGTAAAAGATCCTACAGCACCTACTGAAAAGAGTAATTTTCTTAATAACTTAATAACTTGCTCTAATTTGTTGACTTGTAAACATTGTAACCTAATGTAAAACCTATTGTAACCTTCTTACTGGAGCTTTTCCAGGACTCCATTGAAAACGGGTTCATTTTGGCCCAATGGACTATCCTGGTAAACCAACTGCAAATAAATAAACAAATAAATAAAATAAATAAAGTAGGGGTCCTTTATTTATATACAAAAATAACTCTTATTTACAAAATATTTACATAGGTGCGTGTGTGTGTGTGTGTGTGTGTGTGTGTGTGTGTGTGTCTATATATTTTATATATATATATATATATATTATATATATATTATATATATTATATATATATATATATATATATATATATATATATATATATATATTATATATATTATATATATACACACACACACACACACACACACAAATACAAATCTGTTTACACATATTCATAATTTCCATTAGAATCATACTACATCTTCATCAGTATAAGACCACACTCATTTTCCATAACCACTATCTGATTTTACTTAATATTGTTGCCAAAATCCATTTACTGTTAAACATGATATAATTTATTTTTTCATTCTGTATAACTCACATAACATAAAATAACTTTTTCTCTATTCTTTTAACATATTCTTTACTTCTATTTTTATACTATGCATATTTAATCATACCCATGTTTATTCTGTCCACTTCTTTTATATCTTTGATAAAATCTTCTTTATATAGTTTCCTCATCAATTTTTTACTCTTTTACATTTCAAAAACACATGTTCCATAGTTTCTTCTTCTTGACATGTAAACATAAACTTCTGGCAGGCCTGCTTTCCAGGTGATGGAGAGGGTGCTTGCTTCTGGAAACGCTCCTCCTACGTTGGATCTTCCCCCTACTCCCTCTGAGCTACAGGTACCATGGCCCACCTCCTCAGGACACTGAGAGCACAAGCCTCAGGAAATCCCAGTTCAGGGTATTCTTCCTTCAGAGTCTTCTTCAGACATCCCCACTGAAGAACCCCCTCCGGAAGAAGGCATGTAAGAGGAAATACCTTGACTCAAAGGAGGAGTCTCTCATAGAAAATACAGACTACGATGATGGGGAAGGGTCTCCACAGTCACCCCCTGATGATGTCTCCTTTGGAGACATCCTGGAAATATTGAAACAGAGGGGTGGCTGGAAGCCCTCTAACCCTTCCTTGGAGGAGTCCATCTTCCTGCAGGCTTTCTGCTTTCGGCCTTCTACCTCTTGGGTGACCCCACCTGCTGACGAGTTAGTCCAGCTCATCGTGCAGCATGCGTGGAAGAACCCTGATTCTATTGAAGCCATTCCCCGGAGACCAGACAAGATTCTTTCTCCACCAGAGGAGCATCCCCACTGGTCGAGAGGCTCGCCAGTAGACGCTATGGTGGTGGCGATGGCCACTAAAAAGGACCTTGTGGAGGAAAGTCCTACTGTTCACCCACCCAATGAAGAGTCCTGGGCTGTGGACAGACTAGGGAAGCAAGTTTTTGCTTCAGCCACCTTTGCAGTCAGGTCTCTGAACTACTTGGCACATTTCACAAGGCTCCAAAGGGATCTGATCTCTGAACTTTTCTGGAGCTCTCGCCGGTCAAGTTTCTGATGGGGCACAAGACAAGGTTACCTCTCAACTTGCCACTCTTGAGTCTCCAACCCATCCATGAGGTTGCTCTACTATGCAACCGAAGGGTCAGCTAGAGCTGTGGGTGTAGGCATAACCATGAGGCGTCATGCCTGAGTGCGCATCTGTGACCTCACGGACTCTTTCAAGTCCTCCTTTTTGAACGCCCATATTGAACCATCTTCCTTGTTTGGTTCTAAAGTAAAGGACACACCGGCCACGTGCGAGCAGGATGGAAAGACCTTGTCTACCATTGGCCTATGTTTTTACAACCCCAATGTTCTTTTTCCAGGAACCAGAGGAGTGGGAAAATATGGCACAAAGTTCCTTTCCACAATGCATGTGGTGAGGATTCCCCTAGAGGCAGAGGGGTTCCAATGGTGGAAGATGCCCCTTTAGGGGCAGAGGGTATCCCCAAAATCAAAACTCCAGGGATTCTTTCTCTGGGCGATCTTATCAACACTCCTGAAGTGTTGCCCGATTGCTTTCCTCTGCACCAAACTGCCTGGCACTCTATTACAAAAGATTGGTGGGTGCAGAGAATAATCTCCAAAGGCTATTACATCCCTCTAACATCATGTCCAAAACCTACAAAGAACCTTCCCAATGTTCCACCCAGTCAAAGGGAAGAAGCTGCTTCAGAGATAAGAAAGCTGTGTCAAAAAAGAGTCATCCAACCAGTCCCCCCAGACCAATGCGGATCCGGATTTTACTCAAGATTCTTTTTGGTGCCAAAAAAGACCCATTTTGGATCTCAGCCACTAAACAAGTCAGTGGTTCAAACTAAATTCCGCATGGTCACTATACAACCCATTCTCCATTTTTTATGGGAAGATGTTTGAATGTGCTCGATAGACCTTTGGGATGCATATTACCACATCAAAATGGACAAACTCTCCAGGAGTCCCCTTCGTTTCTGGCTAGGAGCCAATAATTACCAGTTCAGAGCCTTGCCATTCGATCTCTCAACAGCCCCCAGAGTGTTCACGATATGCCTAGCAGTGGTGACAGCTCATCTGAGACTTCAGGGATTCCAGGTGTTTCCATATTTAGATGACTGGCTCCTCTCCACCCCCACCAAGCATCTCCTGACCATAGCCCTCCATTGCACACTCTCACTGGTGGAGTCTCTAAGCATCACATTCCATAGGAAGAAATCCAATCTACAACCTACTCAACTGGAATTTATAGGGGCAGTTTTCAATACTCGAACATGCCTGGTATCTCTATCAGCTCACAGGCTTCAGAGGTTAAGATTGCAAGTACAATTGATACTCTGTCAAAGAAAGGTGTCAGCAAGAGAAGTTCTCCAGGCTCTGGGGTCTATGGCTGTGGCTATTCTGATTGTTCCTCTGGCAAGATTACATATGAGACTGTTACAATGGCTCATATTGTCCCAATGGTTGGGAAATATTCATCCCTAATCTCACAGATCTTCATTTCCAACTCTCGCAAGCAAGATCTTCTTTGAGGCTAGATGAAAAACGTTGGTGTCGCCCCTTCCAGATCGCTCAACCCAACATCATGGTGACCATGGATGCTTCTCTGATAGGGGGGGGGGGGTCATTTTCAGGGAAAGACAGTCCAAGGCATATGGTCCAGCTTAGAGGCCAACTTGCATATCAATGTTCTGAAATTGAGAGCGGTGCTGTTGGCATTGCAGGCACTACATCCGCTCCTTCCACCGGGATCAATTGCAATTCAATCGGACAATATGTCAGTAGTCTGGTACATAAACAAACAAGGAGGGACCAAATCTTACCCCCTGTGTCAAGAGGCCATGAGAATTTGGCACTGGGCGATAGCTTCCAACTGCTTTCTTATAGCAACACATATCCCAGGGAGCTCCAACATGATTGCGGACAGGCTAAGCAGATGTATTCTCCTTCCACACGAGTGGTCTCTCAATCCGAATGTGACGGCAGAGATTTTCAGCTGTTGGGGCCAGCCTTGCTGCAATCTCTTTTCTTCCCCTTCAAACAACAAATGCAGCAGCTTCTTTGCATTTTTCCCCCCAGAAGAGGAGTCCCCAACAGAAGCTTTGACTCACGATTGACCCACGGATCTCCTCTATGCTTATCCTCCAATACCCCTATTTTTGAAGAAAGCAATTCGGTTGAGATGCAAGGTGATCCTCATTGTCCCATTCTGGCCTCGACAAGTGTGGTTCCCCTTCCTCTGGCCTCACCTGTTACAACCTCCATGGATCCTGGATGCCCATCTGGACCTAATCTCTCACCAACAAGGGTTGACTCCCCCAAATCTGTCCACTCTCAAGCTGACAGCTTGGTTTCTCCACTTCCATTAGTCGCCAGGCAGGAAACTATCCTCACCTGTTCGCGATATTATTCTGGCCTCCCATAAGCCATCCACCAGAAAACTCTACAGAGATATGTGGAAAAGGTTTGCTCTCTAACTAAAGAACCAATGTTAGACCCCCCCCCCTCTCAGCTCCTGTATCTGTTATACTTCAATACCTTTCTGAGTTTTTTGAGAATGGAGCATTAGCTTCTACTATTCAAGTCCACTTGGCAGCTATCTCCAGTTTTCATAACGATCTAGGAGTCATTCCACTTATCTCCATCTGCATATACAAGACCTTTCTCAAAGGAGTTTTTCATAGCAGACCCCCAATCAGGTAACCTTTAGAGACATGGAATCTCTCTCTGTAATGTGACCTTAAATTTCTATCATGGAAATCTCTATTTTTGGTGGCTGTCAAATCAGCTAGATGGATAGCAGAACTACAAGCCTTATGCATCAAGAGTCCATATTTAATCTTTCATAAAGACAGAGTATCTCTTCATACTAATCCATCTTTTCTCCCCAAAGTGATTTCTGATTTCTCTGTCAACCAGTCCATTGAGCTCCCAGTGTTTTTCCCAAATTATTCCAATAAAGCAGAATACTGTCTACATTCATTGGATGTACATAGACAGTTATGTCTTTACTTGGATAGGACTAAATCTATCCGCAAGTCAGATCAACTTTTCATCTCCTTCTCTGGACCAAAAATGGGATGTGCCATATCAAAAGTCACTTTATCAAAATGGCTCAGAGATTGTATTACGTTTTCATACTCACAAGCAAATGAACCTAAACCTGTCAATATCAAAGCACATTCAATGAGAGCCATAGCAACTTCTGTTGATTTTCACTCCAGAGCTTCTATGGGTGACATTTGCGCAGCAGCCATTTGGGCTAAACCCCACACTTTCATCAAACATTACAAACTGGACATGGCCTCCAGGGGAAGAGCAGCCCTTGGCTCAATGGTACTCAGGAATGTTCTTCCATAGGGGCCACCCAGGTTTTCAAGTAGCTTGGGATTAACAACATCAGATAAAGAAGTTATGTTTTACCATAACTTTCCATCTGTGTTGGTGATCTTCTTCCATTCATCACATCCCACCCTCTGTCCCCCACCAAAGGCTCCGGGTGGATCTTATGGGTCCTTGTGGTGTTTTCAGGGCTTTTGCGCAGAAATGGCCTCTGCTTTTACTTCTATATGTTTCATGCAAACTTGATCTGAGGTAACTGGGAGAAGGGCATTGTGGGTAGTAGCTTAGCTCGAGATTTTGCCAGTAAATAACAGGATAATTTAATGCATTCATATCATTCAATAACTATTTACAGTATTTACATTCAGCCTGACAAAAATGATTCAGATAAAAACATATGTAACTAAATAATAACTTAATATCTAAACTATGATAGTTAGAGATTCATCATTGCATTCTCATACCACACTTTTCTATCTTTTTCTATATCATCAATTTTTTATTTTCCACATAAATATTTTTCTTGGTAACATTTCATTTCTACATTTATACCTTCTTTTTCTCTTTTACTCTACTCCAAAATGTATCATATTTATACAGTTTTACTATTAATCTCTCATCTTTTTCATTCAGCCACTATAACACTTTATATAAATTTAATGAAGAAGCATATACCATTGGGTTAATCTAACCTAAAACTCCTCCTTCTTTATTAACATATACAAATCCTCTTTTTACTGGAATTCATCTAGAATCCCATATAAAAGAAAAAATACCTGCAATAATTCATTTTCAAATACTGTTGGTAGCATAAATACACTTACTGAATTTATCTCAATGATAATGTATATGTTCTCCAAAAAAGACAGGTTTGTTTTATTTCTTCTGTTGTTTTTCCCATTGAATTCTACTTGCATGTTTAGTCCCAAATTTTATACCTAACACAGAAATTTCACTCATTGTAAAATATATACCCCCAGTCTTTACTACAGCACCTAAACCTTAACTTTTCTCTTTATTTAAAACTATCTCTATCACTTCTAGACACTCATTTGTGCAAATTATTACTTCTTTTACACAAATGTTTTCAATTATTATGTCATCTGCATATGTTAACAGAACTTGAAGTCTTAGCCCTTCAGGTGTTATATACCCTGCCTCCTTCATTTTTTTATTTATTTCACATAGTATGAGATTCATAACGAATGCAAGAGTTAACAGCTCACTGGACATCCTTATTTTACACCATTTTTCATAAGCACCTCTTAGCGTAAGCAAC